>NC_051185.1:96227973-96273219 GCF_013339695.2 Rhipicephalus sanguineus | reverse complement strand
AAAAAAGCCATATTCTGTAATTTTTAAAGCACAATTTCATGCCGTCACGTTTCTTTTGCTTTGACCTCCTGTTTTGGCCGAAATAACAGTACAGGCGCGAATTCTCTCTCAAATATAATTAAAAAAATCACAGCATATCCACGGAGTGAATGATGATGAGTGGGCGAAGCTGCGGAGGTTCATCGGTAAACCGTGAATCTTCCGTGAATTCTGCCCAGTACATCATCACCGACGTGAGATCGGGCGCGTTTATACTAAAGGTTCGATGAGTTATGACGACATGCAGCTCACTTTAATTTTACATGTACGCTGTGAATTTTCATTGTTTAGAAAACCATTGCTTTGGAAAACATCTGGCGTTCTATCGTGTTGCTTTTAGAAAACATCTGGCGTCTTTCGTTGGTTTATTTCATCAATCAACGGCGTTTTGAACAAAATTTTTATTGTTTATTCACGCACAGGAGAAATCTCACCAGGTACTACCTTGGAGGTAAACAATCGCTGCTAATGGGAATGAGAGACAGAAGAAGTCGGCTTTTAGCTAACACTTACACTTCTACTTCTACTAACGTTCCTACTGGAACATGCCAATGGCTGCTAATGGGGAATGAGGAGACAGAATAATTCGGCTTTTAGTTAACCGCGCACGCTGCGAATTTTTTATTGTTCAACGACGCACAGGAAAATTCTCCCACCGGCACCACCTTGGAGGTCAAGATCTGGTACTAGCGTTTACGACTGGTTACGCACTACGACTACGACAACTACGAGGACGAACGGGTGCCGCCTTAAGGAGCGTCGCCCTAAAATACTACTGTTGAGGGGCCGTTCTTTTTGTCGTAGTCAATGCGTAGAGAACATCCGTTGATGAATTGCTATGTGCACCGATATTTCATTGAACGGGTCTCGACGATCCCCGTCAGCGTTTACTAATATATGTCATGTCTATGAACCCACCAGGCTTGCGATAAGGAAGCCCTTAAGCTCATAGCTCATGGCCGAAGGTAAATGTTAGGAGGGGAGCATTGCGCAACACGACTGACGCCTACTACATGGGTCCAACAAGCAAAAGAAACATTCGGCAGATCCCACGTACCATGGGAGTCGATGTTATGGGAAGCATGCGGCGGGAAGGTGACTGCGGCGTAATTTTTTTCGCTGAGGCGATACGTTACAAAATGACGCCAAAGGTTTGTACAAATTTTATACGCACACATATTATGCTGAAGAGCCGAATAGTGTTATATACCCAGTTGTTTACAGTTGGGTAACGCTGCCAACGGCAACGTGGGTATTATGCCAACACCAGAAGCGGTAAGCTGATATGTTGTGCTTATACTTGTCCCTTATGATGGAGAATGCACGCGTGTTTCACGAATCCGTGTGCATGTGTCAAGAAGTTCAATACAGTTTAATTCTTGAACAAGGACATCATCCCTGTGATCAGGGAGCACAAGCAGTCTGGTCATGACTGTGTTGTCGGATCAGGTCGGGATCGCTGGTGACGAGGGGTCCATGCGTGGTGAAGTATGAGCATAGTACAGCTGTTGTAAATCGTGGACGCCTTGGTCATTTCGTCGACAAAATGTATGTCGAAAGAGCCGGCGAATTGTCAAATCTGAAGTCACCCTTCACGTTTGTGAGGTATATAGGCCGTCGAGGCTGGTAGGCCTGGGTAGTGCTACGTACACCAACATCAGTGGATGGCGCTTGTCGTATTCGTAGACTTCCTGGGCGAATGTGGCCTACGTAGCCTAGTCTACAAAGCGGCTGTCAATCAATCTGGCATCATCCTCGGTCAGCATGAGGCCATCGCCCAGCCTCGTAAGAAATAAAGAGTACACTGCGTCGTTCTGGCGGACTAAGATCACTTCACGGTGCAATGATGTCAATATCGTGCGTAACTTTCGTTAATGTATTCCTCTGGGGACGAGCAATGCTTTAATATAGCTTGCTGAATTATAGGAATATAAATGTAACGTTTATTAGAGTGCTATAAATGCGGAGCCAAGAATCGAACCACAGCCGTTAATCTGATATGACGCCTCTATCGTAGGAGTATACACATCGTAGAGTAGTATGTAATGTCATTGACTTTCTTGTAAATGAGATAGCAAGCACCACAACCACAATGACGTTGCACCGTTATTACGCCTTTATAGCTGTTTTTCAAACCAGTTTATAGACCTGGCGTGGCTCTGTGGTAGAATGCCTGAATGCTACGCAGAATACTTGGGTTCGATTCCTGCTGGGATCTTAATATTCATTCTTACCATTCGTCGCGTCAACAATGCCGATGTGGGTTTTTCTTAACGCTGTCGCATTTAATGTCTGTTCTCGCCCTTCCTGGGCAGATATAAAGTGTCAATCACCGTGCGCATACCCCTGCACCGCGGCCATGGTAGACGGGTATGTGCCACACGTAGGGTGTCTGGAGGAAAGGGTTTGACGACGTACGCGAAAGGATTTTCAGGTTATTCATGACTCGACAGTCATATTCGTCAAATCCTCTTACCCTCCCATGCGAATTCTGGTGTACACCAAGTTAAGGAGCCGATCATGAGAGCCCCCAGACGTATGCGGCTAGATAGATAGATACGTAGATATAAACGCTCAAAGTGCCACAGGTTCGCTAAGAAATGCTTCGCATTGAAACATATTACTGTTTTACGGTCCTATGTCGTCAAATAATTGTGAGTGCTGACTCTGTACTTATTGCCTTGACACAATCCATCACGAAAAATATTGTTACTCGCGTTGTTGCAGCTCTACACCTGTTTGGTCATGCGGTATTACGAAAACGGCAATACGCCTAGGGACGGGGTAAGAGTGCAGAGCGTTGTTTGTGCCATGGTGGGGAGGTTTCTACGTAGCGTTCTTGCAAGGAGATGGCAACCCGCTAGCTGGTCGCCAAGTATAGAGCAGCGACACTCGTCAATTAGAAAGGTGTCAAGGAAGAACCACTGACAGTGCAGCGTGTTCAGTGGTGTCACGTTAAGCAGCCAAACAAATCTCAATAAGTTGTTTCGGAATGAGCAAGAAAGACAGAACTTTCGGGATGCAAGCAGATATTTAATTAAAATTAAGCAAAGTTCGTCGCAGTTAAAAATTTTTGAAGTAAACACTTTTGTGCATAGGAATTTGGTGCTTTATTATACATATCTATAATAGCAAATTTGCAAATGTATCAATGTGTCTTAAGAAACAATTGGGAAGTATCGTATCCGATACAATAATTCCTGAAGTATCTTTTATATGTATCTAAAATACTTCTTGCCCGAGTATCTTGTATCGTATCGCGATACAACTTTAAAGTATCTCTGCCCAGCCCTGACATCGACTGAGAAGAAAAAGAAGATAAGTTTCGCCTTCGAATCGTGTTAGGCAAGGCAGCCTACGTGGCTTAAACTCGCTTATCCCTCACCCTTTCGATTGATAAAGTTGTTACTCATTCGTGTTAGGCGAGTGCATAAGAACCCTGTGTGTTTTCGCATTGTTGATAGAACGCATTGCTATGCTTGTGTTCAGTTCACATTGGGCAAGCACGAACGCGTGACCTACTGGTCAAGCATGTGGTCAAAGCACTCGCTTTCGGACTTGGGGCACCCAGGTCACACCCCGCCGCGGAATGAAAATTTTCGCTTTATTATTATTTCATTGGTGCGCCAGTTGTTGGGAGCAGGCTTTTGGGTGAGCGCGTCACACGTTTTTGCCGCGGCGGTGGGTTTTTTTGGAACACCATCACCAGCATCACAGGACACTCAGTACAGCGTCGCTAGAAAAAGTGTGCGGTTTAGTGTAACATATACTTAGATACGGGAGAGCTGGCCTTTGCATTCAATACAGCATATAGATGTATTAGAGACGACTTACAGCACTATGTGCTTTACAAAGGAAGAGAGGATCCTGAAAGAGCCTAACGAGGGTATTATGCCTCCTATACGAACTATGCAGGGTAAACTAAAAGCGAGTGCATGCGAGCCAGTTGGTACGAAGTCCATAGTTCAAAACAGCGTGAAGTCGACACCGACAAGAAAGTACACAAGACTAGCGCTGACTAGTTTATTGTAAAGACGCCCAAATATACACTGAAACGGAAAAATTTGGGAAGGGAATCATACCAGAGCTTCTTGCAGCGCATGCGTCAAGCGGCCCATTATTGTTCAGTGTTAGCGCGCCCTCCATTAATCTAACAGACAAGAAGTGTTGCTGTCTCCGTAACTAATCGCTTATGACTGAACAATAATGTGCCGCTGGACGCATCCGCTGCTAGGAGCTCTGATGTCGTTCCCTTCCCCGACTTTTTCGTTTCAGTGTATATTTGGGCGTTTTTACAATAAACCAGCAGTTAGCAGTCAGCGCTAGTCATGTGTGTTTTCTTGTCTTTGTATACTTCGCGCTCTTCCATATTTGTGACCTACGCCAGAACTTCACTGCACTTGGAGCCGAAATATTTGCAGTAGCACTACGCATTCGCTACTAAACTGAAACTTCAATGTTGCTCAAGGCAACTGTGCCAATGGTCAAATATGTTCGTAAGTTCCTACGAAAAAGCCATAACGTGTAATTGTTTAAGTAAAACTTCAATGCCACCGCGATTCTTTTAGCCTAAAGCGCCATTTCTTCCAAAGCGCCATTACTTAAGGGGACACTAATGACGAATAGCAATTTATGTCAGAGTGAAAGCTCGATGTATGACAACGTCTAAAAAGGCAGTATTATCAACAACAGTGCCCTACTTACCGAGAAATTAAGCTAAACATATCGCACGATGAGCGCCACGAGTGGGACATTTTAAAAGTGATCTCGATGACGTGGGAGAGTCTGAATACAATTAATCACTAGTAATCAAACTAGCTGCAATAAAAAAGAACCTTCCGTGCATCAAGACGCGTAATAAAATGCTGCTTGTTCTTTTCTGTTTCATTCATGGAAAAAAGAACCTCCTTGGCGTTGTCCATGGGTAACGGCGCCATGGTTCAAAAGTTCCGTTTTCGGCGAACTGCGCTTCTCCCGGCGTCCTGCTTCGCCCACGTGGTCGCGTCTCAGTGGTAGTTTCGGTATAGCGTAATCCCGCGTGTGTATTGGACGGTCGTGAAAGTCGCTCTGACAGAAAGTTCGACAAAATGCCGCATGCATCGATATTGCCGGATGCCCTAATTGTGCATGCTGCCAGTGAACGCCGCCGCGCAGGAAAGGCGGGCAACGTTGGGCACGGCAACCGTGAAGTTAGAAACACCGGTTTCAGGCGGGTGATTTGATGTGCGCTAACGCGATGCGGACAACTCAAACGTGATTTTATTTCAGAATTACCACTTCCTTGACACAAATGTAACACTACGAAGTTTCTGGACCGCTAAGTACCAACTTCAAGGTCGACTTAATATTTGCCTTTAGCGTCCCTTTAACGCTGGAGTTGGAACAGCCGATGGCTGTGCAGCCGGCCATGGCTTTGCAAGGCGATAACGCCGCGTGCGAGAATGCCGAACAATCAGAGGCCAACGGTGGCGTGGTTCGACGTCTGCTTGCCTCGAACCGGAAACCGGCAGCAGACGACGCATCCCACAATATCTCGCTCTTTTGACAGTCACCTATCGAGCTACGGCAGCGGTCATCCTGCCGTTCACTTCATAAGTTATTTGTGTGCATGCAAACCTGGGAGTGTTTAACAGCGCCACTCGTAGACATGACGGCGTATGTGGAAAACTCGCCATCAGGGTTTTCATTGTAGTAATATGTTGGATTTCTGATGGTTTTCGTTAAGTTGTTGGTTTCTCTTAGGGTTGTATCAAACAAAGAAGCGAGCCCTCGAAATTTCCCTCCTTCATTCATTTTTGTAGCATCGCGCCACATTGCTTGTCCATGAAATAAACCGTTTTTCAGTATGAATTCAGGTAATACTGTTTTCAATAATTGTGTTGGCTGCGATTACAAGAAAATGAACCGCATTTAGAAGTACAAAGTCAAGAAAGCACTGAATATTTATTTCAGACCACACTGAAAGAAAATTCAAAACACACAAACTGCCGTATTTCGGCTGCATGCATTGTAATCATGCTTGCTGTTGGATAGAAATATAACACTGACGGATGATCAAGCACCGAATTTATCCCTATAACACATGGCTTTTATGCTTCTAAAATTCTTCATGCTCTTTCTGGTCCTGCAAGGGCAGTTGAAGTGCCTTTTTGCGTTCCTAAGCTTCCCAGCTACCACTTGTTTGGGGCCTTTCACGTCCAGCTGTCTCCCACGAGGCATCGCGCATGGAAGTGTGGTAACATGCTAGTATGGTGTCATGCTTTAACCTTTTCGGCTTCAGGGACACCTGGATCACACTCCCCGGACTTCTCACAAACCTGAAAAGAAAAATCGCCCCAGTGTGATATCGTGAGAGAAAACACACTGGAGCAACAACTTTACATGTTCACTGAGTGCGCTAATGTCCAGAAAAAAACACAGGGATCAAAGAAATGTGGAAGAGGAAAAATAAGGTTCAGTAAAACTTGCTGCTCGCAGAGTTGGTTCATACTTGCAAGGGAAAAATGGACACGCACAAACAATAGACAAGGACGCAACTATGTAGACAAGGAAGCTTCAGCGTCCATGTCTATAGTTTGTGCGCATCCATTTTTTCCTTGGAGAATAAATAAAGACTGATACGACAACCTGGAGCCGGACAACGTTTTGAATGGCATAAGTGGGAGAAAAAGGTTGAGTAAATATTTTCTGAAAAACAAAACGGAGTCATTCTTACTTACAAAGCATTTTCAGGTAACATTTTGCGTAGCAGCACTCCGTTGACTATGATTATGCACCTACTGTTTTGCAATGTACGCCAGATCTAGGCTATATAACCTAAAGGGCTGTTAGGCTTCAGGGTATTCGTGGAAAAATGCGCGCTTGCGTGTGACTGAAAGACTGCGCGAAACTACAGTAAGAACATCTTTCAAAACTGCGCAGGCATACAATCATAAGTCGTCGTTGTATTTTAATATGAAGTCGTCATTGTAACAGTACGAAGTCGTCATTGCATTTTAGAAACTTCATGTCTTGGCTTAGAAGTAGCTTCTCAACACTTGCGAAATTATTGCAAACGTTTGGGGGTGATTGTCACCACTAGCCCCGAAAATCGCTTTTTCCTCTCCGTGCAGCATCCCTCGCCAAGTTGGCACTCGGAGGGAAATCTCCTGGTCGCCGCTAAGCCTTCTCGCTTTCAGGGAACGCCGTGCTCCGAGACGACCGATCGGCTAAATATTGAACAAACGTCCAAAACACCTGCGCGACATATCTAAACATATCAAAATACGTACCAGTGTGTTTTGTCGGCACGAAGTTCTATCTTGAGGCGGCTTTCGTCCATGCGGCCCTTTGAGCCGGATATAAGGAAAACATGAACACGCGGCTTCCACTAACTTTAGGGCAGTTGAGTGTGCAGGTAGGCGCGGAGGAGCATTCAGGCGTGTTCAACAGAACGTGCCGGCAAATTGCTAACTACTCAACCAGGGTTTAACGATGGGGCCAAAGCACTCGACAACAGTTTAGCGGCTTGCTGACAACATACGCGCCCATCCAACACAACACACATTCAACGCAAACTGATCCGCAACATACGAGCCCATCCAACGCAAACAACCACGCGGCGTCTCTTCCCGCGTCGTCGCGCCTCAAATGTCACTGCGGTGACGTAGTGGGTGGTAGTGGGTGGGGTGAGGAGGGCATGCGCAGGCCTTCTTTTTTTTAAATGGTGTTGCCTAATCTCCCTCGCTTCATCAAGGTGTAGTCCCAATTCACTTTTTGTACCGGTAAAGGTAGCTGCATTTTAGTTCTCCATCAAGAATTGCTCGTCTCTCTGCACCGGCGCAACGGCAGGAACACGCTGACGAACGCAACCAAGAAGAGGAAAGACGTAGTGCGCGTGCAACGGGACAAATGGATTCTGTTGAAAGCGACAACGCGAAGTAAGCGCGGGAAGTACAAGCGTGTTGTACTGGACGCCAACGGGAAGAAACAACGCCCTACTCGGCTTTTCGTAGTTTGATGCTCACTTAGCAATTAGGTGTTGCGACCGCGTTTCTGCGTTTCTCGCAATTACAACAAACACGGCAGCATGCGATGACAAAGAACCACCGATTCGTAGGAAACACTTGCCTGTTGTTTAAACGGATACCAGAGGGACTTGTTCCGCGGAAATTATCTTAACCATCTTTGCTAACTTCCGAGCACAACAAGACCTCCTATTTCAATCACAGAACGGCACTCACAGATATTCGCGCTGATATCATTATTCATTTCCAGGTTACTCGCACCACCTCATAATTGATCTAACGTCAGCATACCTTTTCTTTAATTACGGCAGCGTTTATTTGAGCTTTCATTCTCACGGTGTCTTTTTTTGGTGATTGAAATTCATCTTCTCCACTCCCTGCCGCACTAAACGCACGACGTTAACAAGACTTCTTTATTGCTAGAAAGCGAATTCATAACCTTTTAGGTATCATCGTTAGGTTAAAAACAGTCTTTAAGATTTCATATTCCAATTGGTAATATATAGTTCAGTGCTTGTTTCACTGATCTCATCTCGTGGTTTCTTAAAAATAGTGTTTACATAGGGTTTAGACTTGTGGTTTGCAAATAAATGATACAAAGAAACTTGTTCCACTACTACTGGTAAGACGAATGAGGCCTACCTTGGAATACTCTAATACCTGGCTTCATGTGCACCCTCCGATGTCTTCTTGCTGCCCTATATGTTACTGTCTTTGATTACGACAGTGTACCCAACTGTTAGTAGCGTCCTGTGAAGAAATAAACTTTTTCTAAACACATAGCCTACGACGTTAGACGAGAAGTGCTTGAGTGCGGTAGTGAGTGCAGGAAAAGAAAATAAGTTATCCGTCCCACATGCTACCCACTATTTCTTATAACGGCCAATAACCCGCCACGGTGGTCTAGTGGTTTGGGTGCTCGACTGCTGACCCGAAAGTTGCGGAATCATATCCCGGCCACTGTGGCCGCATTTCAATGGCTGCGAAATGCTAGAGGCACGTGTGCTTACATTTCGGTGCGTGTTCAAGAACACGAGATGTTCAAGATTTCAGGAGCCCTCCACTGAGGCGGCCGTCCTATTCATATCGTGGTTCTAGGACGCAACACCCGAGCATATATTACTATAAGCTTCAACACAATTTTTTCTCTGCTGCCATATATGCGATGCCAGTTGCTTTAACCTAGTAGCGGGTGTAATGCTCGGGATCGTTTACGCGATCTCAGCTCACAGCGGCCGCATTTCTCATGAGGGTGAAATTCAACGAGCGCCCGTGCGCTTAGTTTTACGTGTGCGTAAAGTAGCCCATGTAGTGGAAACCAGTACGGTGTCCCCTACAATGACGTGCCTCATGATGCTGTCGTGCTCTGGGCACGTAAAGGTCGTCTCCCATCACGCAAAACACAGCGATGTTCAGACGGCGAATTCGTTCGCAGCAGAAAAACCGCTGATCGCTCTCGCCACAGCAGTCAGCGGCTGGATACGAACATGCTGGAAATTCCTCGCTCTATTCGGAGCCGCGAAGCGAATTTTCGGTGGGGACCCGTCGAAATTACCATAGAGTTTTCTGTAGATATACTAGAGGGAACTCTGGCGCTACTGTCTATGGGAGCTGCAACGCAACGACGGGTAGTACACGGATTTGTCTAAACTTCGTTCTTTTGGCTCCGTTTCTGCGTCGCCTGGATCTCTCCAGGCGACGCAGAAGCGGATCCAGGCTCTGCGTCGCCTGGATCCGCTTTGCCGCAATATGATATTCAGCAAAAGTCTGCACTTTCACTTCAGCACTTCAACTTTTTTAGGCTTACCAATTCGAATCTGGTCACGAAGTCCACAACGGTCCATTGTTTTATCCGAAATGAACGCCAAAACACAGCAATAAACAAAGCCAGAAGTGCGTTCGAAGCCGTAAGCACGAATATTAGGCAAATCCGTGTACTACCCATCATTCGCATGGTGTCTGAACTATTGCAGCGCCAGAGTTCCATCTAGGTCATCATCATGATCATCATCATCATCATCATCATGAGCCTGTCTAAGCCCACTGCAGGGCAAAGACCTCTCCCATGTTCCGCCAATCAACCCGGTCCTGTGCGTTCTGCTGCCACGTTATACCTACAAACTTCTTAATCTCATCTACCCACCTAATTTTCTGTCTCCCCTTCACGCGTTTGCCATCTCTTGGAATCCAGTCAGTTACCTTTAATGACCACCGGTTATCCTGCCGACGTGCTACGTGCCATATCCATTTCTTCTTCTTGATTACAACTATGATGTCCTTAACGCCTGTTTGTTCGCTGACCCGCTCTGCTCTCTTCCTGTCTCTTAAGGTTACACCTGTCATTTTCCTTTCCGTCGCTCGCTGCGTCGTGCTCAATTTAAGTGTAATCCCCTTTGTAAGTCTCCAGGTTTCTGCTCCGTACGTAAGTACCGGTAAGATGCAGCTGTTATATACCTTTCTCTTGAGGGACAGTGGTAGACTACCACTCATGATTTGATAATGCCTGCCGGATGAGCCCCATCCCATCCTTATTCTTCTAGTTATTTCACTCTCATGGTTCGGCTCCGCGGTTACTACCTGTCCTATGTAGACGTACTCCTTTACAACTTCCAGTGGCTCGCCACCTATTGCAAAGCGCTCTTCTCTGCCAAGATTGTTCCACATTACTTTAGTTTTATGCATATTAATTTACAGACCTACTCTTCTACTTTCCGTATCCAGTTCAGTAATCATGAGCTGTACATCGTCTGCCGCGTTACTCATCAATGCAATGTGATCAGCGAATCCGCATCTAGGTAATCGTAGGAAATTCTATGAAAATTACTCGGAGCCGTCATAACTGCGCCGACATGCTTGTTTTGTTTATGGCCGCTGTTGCGCACTTCGAATTGAATGTAGATTGGAAAGCGTTCCTAAATTACAAAATACGCGTGCACTTCCCAAAACCTAACAATATCATAACGAAAAGATTTTGCATTACATTTGGACAATTATGCAGTGCCTACAAAAAAGAACAGCAGCAGGCAACCTTGCATGCCGCGCCCGTCGCAGAAAAAAATCCTAGCCCGCGTGAAATGAAACCGCCATTAGCTGTGTTTGCGAACAGTACACGAACTGAGCGGTTCTGTTCGCTGCAATCGCACCATCAGAAACAATCTTTGAGACGTCAGCATATATTATTAAATCATTAACCCTTCCTTCTAAACATAAGCCGCATTGCTTCTCAAGCTCAGACTCAAGTGTTTGGTCGGCTTGCCGCAGTCCGCCCGTGCACTACATTGTACACTGAATCGTTAATCATTTTCAGCGTAAGCTGTTATGAGATCACAACAGTGCCGTAGATGTCCACCTACGCCGCTACCAGCGGTGTGCGCAGTGCTGGGCAGTATCGAAGATACATGTATATTAGATACTATCTTAGATACTATTTGGGTATCTTGTATCTGTATCGAGATACATCTCTCGAGGCGTGTATCACTATCGGTATTTCCGATACATTGAAGAATGTGTCGTGTATCTTAAGATACAAGATACGGCGATGGCACAACTACCGTGCAAAACAATAAACGTTGGCTGAACTCCGCTTCTCAAGCTGATACTGCTGCCACCAGAATTAAACTAAAGGCAATGACATTATTTTAGGGGCGTAGCTCCTCTTAGTCTAACCTGTCACGTCTCCGTTGCCGGGCGTATCTCCCGGCAGCCGGCAGTAAACGGCAGTATCTGTCTGGTGGTGGTGGTGGTGGTGTGCGGCGTGACCACCCTTACTGCGCATGCGCATACCCTCTCCACACACCTCCTTTCCACTCCCCCTCACCATTGCCCATGACCTCTACCCCTCTCCTCTTTACCTCTCCACTCACCCTTTCCCCTTCCCCTCTCCCCCCTCTACCCTCCCCCTTTCCACTCTTCCTCTGAAACGCGAACTAGACATGCCGAAATTCTCTCCTGCGTAACGCCGCGATGAGCTCGAGCGCATGCGCGTCCCCTCCCCTTCTCTCTCCTCTCGTACGCTGCCCCCCTCTCGCCCACCTGTCGACCGCGTTCCCCGCTCGCCCTGTGAGAATTAACGGTCATGCTAGATGGAAGATACGACGCGCGTAGCGTCCCTCTTCGCGTTCCACGACGCGAGGTCGGTAGCATGCCCAACGAACGCCAACGGAACGCGATCGTGCAAGTGCTCCGGCTTCGCATCGCCTCATGGTCCTCCTACGGTCCCCCCCCCCCCCCTATCTTGCCTCGCGGCGCAGCGGCGCCGACGCAGGCAGCGTCGCGAGGCAGCGTCGCGGCAGCGTCTTGATTGAAAAAACCGACCGCTCGCGCTGCACAACCGTTCACTGACCACCCCGTATATATAGGCACTGGATTTTGACCTCCAAGGTAGTGCGTGTGTGCGATTTCTCCTGTGCGTGATTAAACAATGAAAATTCACAGCGTATATGTAAAATTAAAGTGAGTTGCAAGTCGTCATAACTCTCATCGAACCTGTAGTATAAACGCGCCCGATCTCACGTCGGTGATGATGTACTGGGCAGAATTCACGGAAGATTCACGGTTTACCGATGAACCTCCACAGCTTCGCCCACTCATTATAATTCACTCCGTGGATATGCTGTGATTTTTTATCCTTCCCCCAGAGCTTTCCAGCGAGGATAAGCGATGAGCTATGAGCCCCTGTTTGGGTGGATGTAAGTGACGTGTTGGCGCTCGCGTGGTCTCGACAAACAAGCGCACGAAGTGCTTTGACCTTTTGTTTTCTCGTTTTTTAACACGAAAGTGTTTTATGCCGGGGTCCACCACGGCTCCACTGACGCATTTCCGTCACGGATATGGCGTTGTGAAATATAAAGACTAACATATGGCAAAGAAAAAACAATAAGAAAAAGTTCCGTCACCGGGCATCGAACTTACGACCTCTCGATCGCCAGCGCGAAACGACTCCGCCACAGACGGCATGTTCTCTGCGATGCTAACGGCGAGCTATTTATGCACACGATTTGCCGGTGACTGTACTCAGAGATCGGCGGTACAGCGTGTTTTCGTTATCACTAGCGAGATGGGGCGAAGGGCTCGAAGAGCGTAGAGTTACTGTATATGCTATATACAGTAACTAGAAGAGTGCGCTTTAGATGTCGTCCCCCACGCGGATTAGCGCGCGCCTCGACGGGGCGTGGTCAATCGTGCGGGCGCTTATTTCGTTATCTCGGTGGTTTGTACGTCTTGCACTCTGCCTGCAAGTTTCCGTTCAGAGCACGAAGGTCACCTCGCTCACGGCAGCGGCCGCTTTTGCGAAAGGAGCGCGCTGCTCACACAGAAATAAGTTACAACTATGACAGTTCGCGCTCATCCTGTGTATGTTCGTTCCGCGCGTCCTTTCTGCTTGAGCAACGCATTGCAAGTTTCGAGCGGCTTGCTGTTCTTCGCGTAACATTACAATTTGATGCTGTAGCATTCATTCCTTCGCGCTTGGGGCGAAAGAATGCACAACAAACGCTCAACTACGTCTGTGAAGACACGTTTCCCTTTCTTGTTAAACCAATTCCTATGACAGAGGGATCAGCCATGTTTTTTTTTCTTTTTAGGTGCGTGAGTGCCATGACACTTGGCACTTAGTTACTGTCCTGCATGTGCCGCGTGCTCCAATGCGTGCGGCGTCTTTCACAAACATTCTGATGCCGCTGTGGTGTCATGATCGAAGTTTCAAGGCTGAATAATGCAGGGACGGGGGGTTGCTTTGCGTCTCGTGGCTTTTACGAATCGGCGATTTGAAGGATTTTTGGATGTAAGTTTTCTTACACGCAATCAGATTGACTTATATGCGAACAATTTTATAACCGCTATAGCACCAACCAGGCCCGTAGCGAGGGGGGGGAGCCCTAGGGGCGCGTCCCCCCCCCCCCTGAAATTTTGGTGAAGTAGGTGTTTTTACCAAAAAATAATAAAAATAGGTGTTTTTCTTAAAAAGTCAAGGTTTCCAGCAAGTGCCCCCCACCCACCGGAAACAATTCCTGGCGACGGGCCTGGCATCACCGGTACCGATGCTGGATTTAACAGAGCAAGCATTCACCTGACAAAACATCTTGGCACACGTCTCTTTTTCTTTTATTCAAGGAGTTTTAATATCATAATTTGATTGATAGAAAAAGTTTTCTTAGCTGTCCTTTTCCGACGAGGTGAGAAGCCGCTCTGCGCAGCTCCAAGCTCGCCGACCAACTCTGGGCAGTCCAGCAGGCCCGTGAAGCGGCGGAGAGGCAAGGCCTTGACGTCCCGACATGGGAGACCTGAGCCCGGGCCGTTAATCTGCCGGACAAACAATAAAGTTCTTCCATTCATGTCCTTTTCCATCCAATGCATTACCTATGTGTCTATAGTGTTTGTTTGTTTTTTTCGGTCTGCTAACAGCAATATGTATTTAACATTCTGCAAATATAAGTTCTTTGCTTTATGCTTACTTTTAACTGTCTGGGCCATTTCTGCTACTGTTTAGATACCCATATTCTATTTGAACTTACTGTTATGCAAACGCGATTTTGATAAGTATCCAGGCGCGCCTGGAGTATACAGTTACAAATATTCTGCTGACTAGTAAGTAAAATACCGAACTTGAGTTTGCATTATAATAACGTAAATTGTAAGTACCATCTTGACTATGTTAGCAAAGGTACTCGAGGAACATTGTTATTCCACGTGCTAAGTTTTTTTCTGATTTTTATGGCGAAAAAGCAGTTGAGGCTATGCTGCGCCAGGCACAGTTTTTGATGAGCGTCCCAAGGAGCCGTTCTACGCTATTTTCCATGGGCACTGAATTAATTTGTCCTACGTATTAGTGGTTACCCGCCGCAGTGGCCTAGTGGTTATGATGCCTGACTGCTGTCCCGAATGTCGCCGCGCCCGCATTTCGATGGAGGGAAAATTCCAGAGCCCCGTGTGCTTATATTTAGGTTTTAGAACCCTAAGTTGTCAAAATTTCCGGAGCCCTCCATTATAGCCTCTATCGTAATGATATCATGGAATTGCGACGCGTAATATGCAACAAATATTATTAGTTCTTGTGAGTGCGGCTTGTATAGTGTTTCTATAATTATTAGCCGTGTTTGATATGCAACCGCTTATTTACTTTACTTCTTTAATTCTTTTACTAATACTACTTACCAGGTAATTAGAGCTATAAGTGGCAATGGTGTGAATAGCGGCGGTGTCGTGCGGCGCTTTGGGCAACTGTACAATACGTTTGAAACGTGTCGGGGCTGCACATGTTCTTGGCGACGTACACCTGTCCGGTGATACGGTATTGCGAAAACCGTAACACGTTTACGAGCAAGGAAGAACCCCACAGCGCCATGGTGCGGACACTTCTTATTAAAGTTCCTCAGATTAGATGACAACCCGCAATCAGGTCGGCAAGTAGAGCAGCGACTCCCATCAATTACAAAAGCGACAAACGAAAAGTCGCAGTTTTGCCTCAAAGGCGAAATAATGCATGTGATAGCAACAAATTACAAAGTCACATGAAGAACACCAAGCAGCTCGATACTTGCAGCGCGCCCATCAAGCGCAGATGAAAAAGAACACACACAGGATGACCATGAACTAACAACAACCGCTCGACACTTGCAGCGCGCTGCGCTGCTCAAACACAACGAAGGACGCTCGAAAAGAACGCCCAAGTGTAGACACGACGAGCACGAGCTAACAACTGTCCCAGTTACTTATTCTTGTTTGAGCGGCGCGCTACAACTCAGCGCTCTTAGATATTTTTGTTTTATTGAAAACTGCGGCGCGTGCAGTGGCCCATCCGCGTCTCCTGCCGCGCGGTGGCGTTCGACGCATTGTTTAGTCGGCGTTCCACACCGCATGTGGATGCAGAAATGGGCCACTTCTTAGTGCGCGTCTCCAGGGCAGTTTTCAAACAGAAGCAAAATCTAGGAGCATTAAAGCAGGGACTTTAAGGACCACTGCTTTCAAGCGCACCCTACGGGCAATCTCGCGGGTGAGACTGCACAAGCGGAAGCACCTCCGAGGTCTGCATACCGCCAGCGTTAAATGGTGTGTATAACAAGCCGTCCTGAATTTGCGCAAATATGTAACAAGCCGTCCATTGCGCAAATATGTATCACACCATAACACCGCCTTTTATTGTACAACCATGCTACCCACCCCTTATGTAATACCCCTAACGGGGTCTGTAAGGTATTAAAATGAAATGAAATAAATAGCTCGCCTTTAGTATTCTACACAACCGGTGGCGCGTGGCCGAGTTGTTTAAAGCGGTGCGTTGTAGAGCGAAGGGTCGCATGTTTTAATCCCGGTGGCGCACTTTGAAATTGTTTTCTTCTGATTTATTTTTCTTTGTTTGGTTAATTTGCGTATACATACATATCCATATCCCGGACATGACGGTGACGGTAAAAATCAGCCGAGAGTGTTCATATAATTGCCATCGCAATAAAAACCGCTGTCACCGAAGTGTACAAAGAGCAGTCATGTTAAGCAGCCAAAGCACAGCCAATAAGTTGTTTCGGTATGAAACTAATATACCTTGAGCAAGAAGTACAAAACTTTTGAGATACTAACAAACATTTCATTCGATTGAAACGAAATTTGTCGGAGGTAATAAATTTTTAAGCGAATATTTTAGCGCATACGCGTTTAGTGCTACATCGTATAGACAAAGAACAACAGATTGCCGAATGTATAGAAGTATCTTAAGATACAATTGAAATGTATCGTATCAGATACAGTCAGTGTTGTAGTATCTTGTATTTGTATCTGAAATACTTCTTGCCCGAGCATCTTGTATCGTATCGCGATACAATTTCAGAGTATGTTTGCCCAGCCCTGAAGTATAGCAGGACGAGATCACCATCAGACTTGTCTGCATCTCGCCAAGCGCTGCGACATATACTACGACACTTCGATAAACACGACAGACAACGGTGGAGAACATTTTGTGGATCGCCGGACCCCAGGAAGCCTCTGTCGCGAATATGGCAAGTTGTTCGGAGCCTTCAGACACCTACACAGCAGTTGTCTCCTTTCTGAGCTGTCGCACTAAAGCAAGGTCGGAGTGTAGTAGACGTAGCAGAGGATTATTGTCAATTACTGGTAGGCATTTCCTCCTCACCTCCATCTTGTGATGACCGCCTTGACTTGCCGTTTACTATGCATGAACTCGACGCTGCGATTGCCGCCTCCCGACGCTCAGCTCATCCGGGCCTGGGCATGATGGGACCACCTATTCGGCTCTCTGTCACCTTGGACAGGAGGCGCGGAAAGCTCTTTTGTCTTTCTGCAATTCTACGTGGCACACGGCAACAATCCCAGACAGCTGGAAGTGCAGTCGCATAGTGGCCTTACTGAAACCAGGCAAGTGCTTACACGAGCTTTCGTCGCATACGCCAATTGTCCTAGCCAGTTCTGTCGGCCAAGTAATGGAACGCATAGTGCTGACGAGACTGGAATGGCTATTGGAGAGAAATGTCATCTTGCCAGATTTTATGAATGGCTTCCCAAGGGGTTTATCGTCAATAGACGGCGTCGTTGACTTAGTTTCGTTAAAGTCCCTCTATCTTTCAAAAGTAGCGAAAGGTCTTGACCCAGCCGCCGCGCCGTGCGATAGGCCGGTTGGCTACACGTGACCTTTTCGCCTTCGTGCCTCGCTCAAAGGGTCCAGCGGCGGCAGCGCTGTGCCGGAGATAGGTACGGATCACTGTGTTTTCAAGCGTGGAGTGGGGCGATTTTAGCAAGTAAAGAGTACTTCACGCGCCTCTGTCGCACTGTTATTGCAAACTAGAAGCGTTTATACTTGAAACTGAGTGGCCGCAGGAATTCCGTGTTTCAATTTAATGTTTGGAGCGTAACGTGCTAGTATGTCGGGTTTCTATGCCTTCGGTTGCCTCCCCGCGCGGAGGACAGAAAAAAACGTTTCTTTTTATTTTTTTCGTTCCTCCCGGTGACAAAAATATATGCTGAAGGAAGGCCCAACAAAATCAATCGCAAGCAATTAGTGCCCACAGAAAACACCGGCTATGCGAACTAAGTGATTTTGTAATGGTTATAACTTCAAGCAGCCTTTCGCCTGGCCGGCGTGCTTTTGTTTGTGCATATGCATGCGCATTATCTTAGCAACGGCATTATTGCTTCGACGTTCTTTATGCCGTGGACTTGTCCGTAGTAGTCAATGCATAGTCACACCCCGTATCTCTAACATTAGATTGCTCGGAACCCAATAAAGCTGTCTTTTTTTTTCTCACCGGGGTGGCTTCAACACTACAAGCTCACAGGGAAATGAGCATTTGCGATTAGTTTTTTGCCACACCTTACCCCGTTTTGCCGCACTGTTGTGTGCGAGATCGATTAAGGCTTCTTCTTTGAAGGATTCCGCGTAATGTTTTCCCTAAAGTATCACAATGCTTTTCAGAAGTTCGAATAAATTATACTACTGCGAAGAAAAAACACAGACCATATAGGCCGCACCGAGCATCTTTGCTAATTTTCCAAGGCAGAATGTTAGCAGATTACCTGCCTATTTTATTCGAACTAGAAAGCAAGCACTTATAATTCACCCAAACACCACCTGTTCTTCATGTTACGCTGGATGTCAAAATATGCGAAGGAAAAAAAAATAAATGCGCTGCATGACAGCTGCTGTGGGGAACCCGCTCGGAACCTGTTTCGCAAACGCACGCGTTTTATTTCAATATTGAGCGTGCTCCGTGCTCGTTAAATTTATTGTCCCTGTAGTTTGATAACTGATGAGCCTCTTAGGCCACAAATATTAATAATTTACCGGTTCAAGCGAGCACCAAGTTCGGTTTCAGGCGCCCGCAATATGCACGGGAGCGAGTAGCGCGTCGTCTGATATCGCTGCTCCTTGGAACCCTCGAGAGTGCGCGCGTGTAGTTGTCGCTACCTTTAAAAATATAGGGACCTTAAGTTTCGTAGGTAGAAAAATAAAATAAAAAAGAAAAAGAAGAAGAAAAGAAAAAGGAAGGCGCATTTTATTTTGGATATTAAAGGCGCCTAGGATAACGTCCTTCATGAGGCCATTCTTGATGCGCTTGAAGACATTGGCGTAGGAGGCCGCCTTCACACGTGGATATATTCAGCTGTCTTAATAGACGTACCGTTTTCATGTCGACGCCAGATGGCGACACGGGCCCGCACGACGTCAGCCGTGGATTTCCACAAGGACCGGTCCTCAGCCTCATACTTTTCAACATCACCCTCATTGGTCTTGCCGCTGGGCTCCCTAACGTTGTCGAAGTCAGCGCCTACGCTGACGATATATGTATATGGGCACCTGGAGCAACGCGTCTGCACCTGCGAGCAAGACTTCAACACGCCACATCAGTGACATGAAAGTACTTGTGCCTTCAAGGTCTGCAACTCTCAACAACCAAATGTACTGCACTGTCGTTTACAAAGAAATCAATGACGCGGTACCCGATCTTCGCTGACGGAGCAGTGATTCCTGCTGTCATGCACTACAGATACCTAGCCGTTGTCATTAATCGCAACCTATCTTGGACGATGCATGTCGCTGCGCTACGGACCAAACTTGTTAGTTTTGTAGACGTTCTTCGGGTTGTAGCAGGACTAAGATGGGGCCCCTCTGAGAAAAGTCTCCTGCAGTTATACCAGGCATTGCATGTTGGCTACCTACGGTACAGTGCACCTGTGCTCTCGCGTATGCGTGCAAGATGCATCCGTGCTTTGGATAGCCTTCAAACGCGAGCACTGCGAACGCGCCTCGGGCTACCAAGGTGTACAACAACCTATGTCACCATAGTAGAGTCACGTACATGCCCTATAGAGGTTTGCTTGTCTTGTGAGCGCCTTCGAGTCCACCTTCGACTGCTGACCCGACACGCGAACCATCCCTTGTCTTCGGTCCAGAGAGATCGACCAGGCTGCACCTACTCACGATGCCTCGATACACACAGGCACGTCATCCCTTCTGACTTTACACCAGTCATCATCTTCGCAGTGCCACCGTGGACGCTGAACAGGCCAATGGTGTCCCTTCAAATACCCGGGATTACGAAGAAGCGTCGTGTTCCTTGTGCTGCGCTCTAACAACTAACCTTGGCACATTTGACTCAACTATTCGCAATGTCCACGAACTATTGGTGGCGCGCCGTGCTATTCAACATGGCACCAGGAGGAGGGTCAACCCCTTTGTTAGCATAGGAACAGATAGGACGTGCGGACGTACGGCCCGTGCCACTTTCACCGGATGAAGTCATGAGCTGCGCTGAAAAGGATATGAGACTAAGATACTTTCCCAAACCATGGAAAGTTCTAAGTACTCGCCACTTAATTATTTGCTGCGGTGTGAAAGGTTATATTTCAGCTCCGTCACCGTGCATAACGATGATTTGCGAAATCTATTGCGTGCTATATAAAACTGCATGAACTAAAATTAACGTATGAGCTGAACGGCACTCCGAGGTAGTACGTACCGAGCCTGCCTGACGGATTTGCCGCAGTAGTAGGCCGCCAGCGAGTAGCGCCATCGCTGCTGCACGGGACCACACGTTTAATGTGGTGATGGTTTGCAAACATAATACGCCGTCGTCATTACTTGTACAGTCGGGAACGCGGAGTTACGTCTTCAACGGAACACAAGCATTTAACATCCCATTCAGGAGCGCTTGTGTCACAGCCATGCTGGGACTCTGGCCGTGTGCAATTCACTTCACTCGCATGTTCCAGGCTCGATCAGCACGATCGAAACATGAATATCGAAAAGAATGCTAACGTATACTTTTCGCAAAGTCGAAGAGGTTAGCCAAGAGGCGTGGATTGGGGCCGTGACTGCCCGTTCCATCGTTCTAACCATTTCGCTTCGCTGGTCGAGCTCGAGTGTGTTGGCGGCATGCGGCGCTCTGTAATATCCACAATAATTGTGGTACAATCAATGCACAAGAGGAACTGTGCTTTTATTTTGATCTCGCTCAAGGCTATTATACACTATTATACATTAAATACGATCAAAGTGACTTACGAGCGTGAAATAACTTTAACGCACGAGGGGACGTGAAGTGCAACTCGCTCCTCGTGAGTTACAGCAGCTGATCGTTCATCGTCGCTGTCACTCTCGATGCTTTCACAGTCTTCAACGTGCAGTGAAAAATCCTTGTCGTCAAGATGGTTTCTTTAAACATCACTGCTGAAAGCAATTTGAAGAATTTCCTCCACCGAACGACTTCGACCACTCCGCGTCACCACGTTTACAATTAGAGAGACGTCTCTGTTGTATATTTGGTTTTGGTTTCACGATCACTGCCGCTGGTGGCACCAGTGCCGCCTAGGTATATAAGCATGCGTACGTTTGAATAAAGGGATTTTGTTATTGTGTTGGTTATTCGATCACTTCTTCAGTGGCGTCACACGCCGCCACTACACTGGCGAAGACGAGGGGTCGGTTTCGGGGGGCGTGATTTTCGCCAGCGGCTTTGCGGCATCATGAGTATGTCAGGACTCGCCCCGCCGCCCCCGTTCCTGCCCACGCCTGGCCGTCCTGCTGTTCCGTGGCCGCAATGGCTTCGCATCTTCGAGAATTTCCTGCTCGCTTCGGGGACCTCGGACTGCACGCCGGATCGCCGCAAGGCCTTACTTCTTCACAGTCTTGGTGTAGAAGGCCAGCGCATATTTTACACCTTGCCGCTTCCATCGTCGGACAACGCTAAGCCCGGTGAGCAAACTGCTATTGATAAGATACCAGCAGCTAGCAAGGGCATTGCGGATACACGAACTGAAGCGTCGTCGTACGACATCGCAGTCGCAGCTCTGCACGCGCATTTCATTACACCAAGCAATGTTGTGGCCGAACGGCATCGTTTCGGTAGGCGCGTTCAGCAAGCTAGTGAAACGATTAATGAGTACGTTACTGCACTTCGTGAGCTTTCTGATACGTGCTATTTTCCTTCTGTGGAAGATTCGCTAGATCTCGCATCCGCTTACCACCAGGTCTTGCTTCATCCTGAGAGCCGCGATTTAACGGCATTTGTAACCCACGACGGCCTTTTTCGTTTTAAACGAGTGTGCTTTGGGCTGGCTTCCACGCCCTCTGCATTTCAAAGTATGATGTCCAAAATTCTACAGGGATGCAGCGGCGTGCTTTTCTATATTGATGACATTATTGTATTTGGGAAGAGCAGAAAAGAGCACATGGTAAACCTTGCCGCAGTACTTAGGCGCATTAAAGAGGCAGGACTCAAATTGAACAGGAAATGTCTATTCGATACGCAGGAACTTGTGTTTTTGGGCCACATGGTTACGGCAAACGGTATTGTCCCACTGAAGGAAAAGGTAGCTTCCATACAGGACACGCCGGCGCCTACTGACGCAGCTGGCCTCCGATCGTTTCTGGGACTGGTCGAATACTACGCTAGGTTCATTCCAAACTTTGCTGACATTGTTGAACCAATGCGTGTTCTTCTGAGAAAGGGCCAGTTATTCGAATGGTCTGGCGAGGTTGAGGCCAGTTTTAGAATGGTCAAAGATGCACTTGCGTCCAGCACCATTCTTCGAATGTTCGATGCCTCCCTTCCAGTAGTCGTTTCCACTGACGCTTCTGACTGCGGGCTTGGAGCAGTGCTACAACAGAGGGAGGGACAGGAACTACACACTGTCGCCTTCGCGTCTCGAGCTCTGTCACCAGCAGAGAGGAAGTACTCGGTAGGAGAACGGGAAGCACTTGCGTGTGTGTGGGCGTGCGAGAGGTGGCACGTGTATCTGTGGGGACGTCATTTCACGCTGATGACTGATCACCAGGCCTTAGTGACGTTGCTGGTAACGGAAGGGCCAGGGAGGCGTCCCTTGCGGGTGGCACGATGGGCAGAGCGGCTGTTGCGGTACAACTACACGGTAAAGTACCGAAAAGGGTCGAAAAATCAAGTAGCAGATGCACTGTCACGTCTCCCCGCGGCATCTTCGCAAGAAGAGCCCTTGTTAGACGAAGTGGTATCAGTGGTCCAAATCCCTGCTTGTATTAGCAGAGAGCAGTTTGAACAGGCCCAATCAAACGATAGAACGCTGCAACAAACCAAGGCCTGTATACAGTCGTCATGGCCCGCCCACAAATCCTTGCCGGATGAACTGCGGCCGTTTTTCAAAATACGCGATGAACCTTCAGTTGTGGACAACTTGATCTTGCGGGACGAACGGCTTGTCGTTCCAACGTCACTTACATGTCAGGTAATTGCCGCGGCTCATGATGCTCATCCTGGAGTAGTGCGAACGAAAGCGCGGCTGCGAGAGAAATATTGGTGGCCAGCGATGGACCGGGAAGTGGAGCTGTCGATCCAGAGGTGCAGCATATGCCAGACAGCAGACAAAAGCACCAAAGTGACGCCTGCACCATTGCAACCAGTCCCCTTTCCAGATCAGCCGTGGCTGAAGCTTGCCATTGATATTGTCGGCCCATTCGAAATAGCGCCAAACGATTGTAGATATGCTATCACGCTGGTCGATTACTATTCGAAGTGGCCCGAGGTGCACTTATGCAGCGATACCACAACCCGCACAGTAACAAGCTTCTTGGTGTCTGTGTTCGCACGGGAAGGCTACCCGGAAGACATTGTGTGCGATAATGGGCCTCAGTTTTCATCTCGTGAGTTCGAAGCTTTCCTGGAAGATCGTGGGATCCACTTGAGGCATTCGTCCGTATACTATCCGCAAGCAAACGGTCAAGTAGAACGGTTTAACAAGGTCTTTAAAAGATTCGTTCAAGTGGCAACACTCGAGCAGCGTCCCTTACGGCAGGCGGTTACAGAATACTTGGGCGTTTACCGTTGCACACCACACGCCACCACTGGAAGTGCCCCAGCCCTTCTCCTGCACAGACGTTTACCAAGAACTAGGCCGGATGTGATCGGCCACCCGTCTGCCGCATTCTCTTCTGATCCTGGTTCGGAGCTCCACCACCTACGTGAGCGGGTGAAGCAAAACAGTACCTCAAGCGATACACGGACGCTCGGAGGGCCGCAAGAGGAACCACAGTAGAGGTTGGCGACTTCGTCATAGTGAAAAACCCCACAATGGCCTTTAAAGGAGACCTGGAATTCAGTGGCCCCAGAAAAGTGATCAGCAAGAAAGGACCGTCTTCTTTCCGCCTTAATGACGGTAAAACGTGGAATGCTTCGAAGTTGTCGAAGGTGCCACGAGCTTCTGCTGCACTGCACACGTGGGGCGAAAGACACGGTACAGCTGGCGAAAGCAGGGCTCCCCCTGTAAGTGAGGAACTTGTTCCGGAGGCGACTACCAGTCTCTCTTCGGCTGCTACGGCCGCCGGTACTTCTACTACTGCGACAGAGCAGTCGTCCAGGCCACCCGTCACTTTCAGTGCGTCCGAACATAGCCTAGTCACCAGTGGTCCTCCTAAAGCATCGGAGCCGCCATGGAGGGTACAGCCACCAAGAAATAGACGTCCCCCAGACCGCTATGGCTATCAAGTGTAAGCGGCGATGTGGTGCTGTTGGGAGACTCCGCTTCGGTAACACTCGGCCGTGAGACTCCCGTGTGTGAGACTTCGGTACTGTGAGACTGTGCGATTGTTGCATGCAACTTCTTGCGATCGTTGCATATCTTGAAAATGCCAATGAATTGTTTTCTCTTTGTTCTTCATTGTTGGGTAGAGCTAAGTGGATAACACAAACACGTTGTTGTTAATGTACATAGAATTCTATGTGGTTACACTAACTTACTACATTACTAACACATGTAGCTGTTCTTGTAAGGAAGGGAATATGTTGTATATTTGGTTTTGGTTTCACGATCACTGCCGCTGGTGGCACCAGTGTCGCCTAGGTATATAAGCATGCGTACGTTTGAATAACGGGATTTTGTTATTGTGTTGGTTACTCGATCACTTCTTCAGTGGCGTCACACGCCGCCACTACAGTCTCGGCGCGGAGAACATTTCGCTCTCAGATCGGTCAACGAGCAAATCGCTTGCAGTGTGCTGCCACCTATCAACAAACGTACAAAAACAAGCGGCGTAGCGCTGGCTATGAAACCAACACAATGGTGAAGGACGGCGTGGAAAGCGTTCGCTCCACGGAAGGCGTGGAGCAGACGCGTCCTCGAATCATTGAAACGTCGCTGGCACGATTAGTAACAGCACTTTGCTGACAAAGCATAGAGGCCATTTTTATGTATTGTTAAGCGGTTTATTGGACGGGACTCGGCGACAATTCGCTATGGCGACAGTCAAGGCAAGAGCACGGGCTCCGAGAGCGAGTGGCGTTTTTAAGAGGACGACCCACTAGGAGCCGCTGGATAACGCAACCGTTAAGCAGTACCAAATGCTTCGCCGCAATTACCCCGGGTACGAAAAGGGAGCCGTCCGGCGACCTAACAGCTCGTCACTATGAGTGGGTCATAGTAGGCCTTGAGGCGCTCCACGTTGACTATGTCGCGCCCCCGACGGCGCATGTCCGAAGCTGGTTCAATGGGTTCGATCAAGTAGTTGACCGGGGATGTGCGCTCGACGACCCGGTATGGGCCTTCGTATTTCGGCAGCAGTTTTGAAGAGAGGCCACTTGCAGTGGTAGGGACCGAGAGCCATACGAGCGCTCCAGGGAGGAACGTAGGCTCAGAAGTGGTGGTGCCATCGCGAATGCTCTTCTGCAGCTCTTGTTCCTGCGTCGTAAATGTCTTGGCAAGCTCGCGACACTCTTCAGCAAGCCTGGCTGTGTCAGAAATAGGCGCACACTCAGATGGATCCGGCTTGTATGGAAGTATCGTGTCGATGGTGTGCGACGGGTGCCTTCCGTACAGTAAGAAGAAGGGTGAAAAACCAGTAGTGCTCTGAGGGGCGGTATTATAGGCGTAGGTGACGAAGGGCAGAATGGCATCCCAATTGGTGTGATCGGCGGCGACGTACATTGACAGCATGTCGCCGAGCGTGCGGTTAAAGCGTTCGGTTAGGCCATTCGTCTGCGGGTGGTAAGCAGTAGTTTTGCGGTGAACAGCATGGCACTCTTTCAGAATGGCTTCCACGACTTCTGATAAGAAGACACGGCCTCGATCGCTGAGAAGCTCTTGTGGTGGACCGTGACGCAGCATGAATCGGTGTAGCAGGAAGGAGGCAACATCGCGCGCTGTAGCCGCTGGGAGGGCAGCGGTTTCGGCGTATCGCGTTAGATGGTCAACAGCGACGATGGCCCAGCGGTTACCAGCCGAAGTCAGAGGAAGTGGTCCATACAAATCGATGCCCACGCGTCCAAAGGGACGGTTAGGGCAAGGTAATGGTTGTAGAACTGCTGGCGACACGTGCGTTGCAGGGTTTCGGCGTTGGTAATCGAGGCAGGAGCGAACGAACGGTACACGTAGCGGTACATCCCACGCCAGAAGTATCGTTGTCGAATGCGGTGGTAAGTTTTGGATACCCCAGAGTGCGCGCATTGCGGGTCAGAGTGGAAGGCTTCGCATATTTCAGAACGCAGACTGCGGGGTATCACTAGTAGCCACTGGCGGCCGTCGGCGTTGTAATTGCGTCGGTGCAGGAGGTCGTCACGAACGGCGAAATGGTGGGCTTGACGACGCAACGCGCGAGTGGATGGTGTTGCCGACGGATCAGTGAGCAAGTCGATCAGCGACGTGATCCATTTATCCTTGCGCTGTTCGGTAGCGATGGTGTGAACGTTGATTGAAGCAACAGCCATGCGAGGTACTGAGCAACTGAGCAGGGGGCATTGTCATCAGGCAAGGGGGAGCGCGAGAGGGCGTCGGCGTCAGCATGCTGGCGTCCGTTGCGGTACAGCACGCGGATGTCGTAGTCCTGCAGGCGAAGTGCCCAGCGCGCGAGACGGCCTGAGGGATCCTTCAATGACGACAGCCAGCATAGTGCATGATGGTCGGTGACGACATCAAATGGGCGACCATACAAATAAGGGCGAAACTTTGTAAGGGCCCATATGATCGCCAGGCACTCTTTTTCCGTGACTGAGTAATTGGTCTCGGCTCTGGTAAGCGTACGGCTTGCGTATGCCACGACATATTCGGGGAATCCTGGTTCGCGCTGCGCAAGGCCAGCGCCGAGGCCAACAACGCTGGCGTCCGTGTGTACCTCCGTTGGGGCCGTAGGATCGTAGTGGCGTAGTATGGGAGGAGACGTCAGCAAACGACGGAGCTTTGCGAACGCGTCGTCACACTCGGACGACCACGAATTTAGGGGTCCGTTACTTCCAAGGAGCTTCGTCAGCGGCGATATGATGGTGGCAAAGTTTCGTATAAAGCGTCGAAAGTACGAACACAGTCCCACGAAGCTGCACAGTTCTTTTACGGACGTAGGTTTGGGAAATTCGGCCACGGCCCGAAGCTTGGCCGGATCGGGAAGGATTCCGTCCTTGGACACGACGTAGCCGAGGATTGTCAGCTGCCGTGCTGCAAATCGGCACTTCTTCAGATTCAGTTGGAGGCCGGCGTTGCGCAAACGCGTCAAAACATGCCGCAGACGTTGGAGATGCGTGGAGAAGTCCGGAGCGAAAACCACGACGTCGTCCAGGTAACACAAGCACGTGTGCCATTTCAAGTTGCGCAGAACGGTGTCCATCATGCGCTCGAAGGTCGCGGGCGCATTACACAGACCAAACGGCATGACGTTGAACTCGTACAAGCCGTCGGGCGTGAAAAAGGCTGTCTTCGGTGGAGCGTCATCCACCATGGGTACTTGCCAGTACCCCGAGCGCAAATCAAGAGACGAAAAGAATTCGGCTCCTTGCAGGCTGTCGATTGCGTCGTCGATTCGCGGCAGCGGATAAACATCCTTGCGAGTGATCTTGTTGAGCCGTCGGTAGTCCACACAGAACCGCACGGAAGCGTCGTTCTTCGCAACGAGAACAGCGGGAGACGCCCATGGGCTGTCCGAGGGCCGAATAACGTCGCGTCGAAGCATATCGTCGACTTGCTCATTAATGACCCGCCGTTCTGCGGGAGACACGCGATATGGACGTTGCCGCAGTGGTGGTTGGGCGCCGGTGTCGATGCGATGCGTAACAGCGGAAGTGCGGCCGAGAGAAGTTTGCCCGACATCGAAAGAAGAACGAAATTCTTCCAGCAGGCACAGAAGTTGGGAACGCTGGACTGATGTGAGGTCGTGAGCAATGGAGGACCTAAACACATCAGCAGGTGACGAATCGGACGCGGAAACAGCACTGAGCGTACCGGAAGTGGGACAGTGCGTGTCATCGGGTGCGTCCATAACTTGTGCGTCTTCGAGGGGTTCCACTCTGCCAAGACATTCCCCTCGCACCAACGTAACAATGTATGGAGATGGGTTGTGAACAAAAATAGCGGTAATGCGCTGAGTGACCTGGACGGTCGCGAAAGGTACCAGCAAGCCTCTCCTTGTGCAAACGGGGTCAGATGGCGAAATGAGTGCAATGGTGTCGGAGAGACCAGCGCAGTCGACTGACACAGCCGTCGACGAGTTTGGAGGCACTTTGGTATCGTCTTTGACAAGGATCTTGCTCGATACCGATGAAGTGTCTGCCGGCGTCAGATCTGAGAACGGGGAGAGTTCGATTTCGGCTTGTGCGCAATGAATTACGGCGTCGTGGCGGGAGAGAAAATCCCATCCCAGGATGACGTCGTGAGAGCATGCAGCAATTATAATGAACTCGACATCGTACAGAACCTCCTGAATGACGACGCGAGCTGTGCATATTGCTGTAGGATGAATACTCTGGGAGCTGGCTGTACGGAGAGACATCCCAGAAAGTGGCGTCCTCACTTTTCGTAGTAATCGGCTCAATTTTTGGTCCATAACCCAGCACCTCCACCAATTTGTTAAGCGGTTTATTGGACGGGACTCGGCGACAATTCGCTATGGCGACAGTCAAGGCAAGAGCACGGGCTCAGAGAGGGAGCGGTTTTTAAGAGGACGACCCACTAGGAGCCGTTGGATAACGCAACCGTTAAGCAGTACCAAATGCTTCGCCGCAGTATTGACAACTTCAGATCGCTCAGTTTTACAACAGCACATCGCGAGCCCGCGCGACCTCCCGCGTACAGTGTTATGGGATTCATGCACTACAAGAAACACTGACCAATGCTATATGCAAATAAAACAGGTTGAGCTTCAACTGAATATGTCAGACGATAACATTTAACTAACCTACGTGGCTACAGAAAGCCTGGGGAAGCTGATAGTATGCGTACGCTGTGGGCTAGCATTGAAAGCGCGAGTTGCCACGTATATTCACGAAAACTTCGCGTCTCGCAAGGACGAATCAGATTTCTCGTGTCACGGAGGGCCCGCTTGTTCACTGATGCAGGGAACATGCAAAGTCATGGTGTTCCTTCCTTGCCAACGAGTTAACACTGAGGTTAGCACAGCCGAAAAAGGGAGCGACTGCGTAGTGCTGCCATTTTGTCGTCTACTAACCCTCCTCGAGAGGACGCTCCTGTATTGCGCTTGGCGGCGCGACCGTCTATGGGCATTGCGAATACGACGACACTCTACACGTGTACACCAATGGATCTGTGACTCCGTGCGCTTCGACTGCGGCCGTTGTGATCCCTAATCTGGGTACCTCCCGGAAGTGTAAATTAGATCATAGGTCTTCTTCAACAGCTGCAGAACATGTTGCGATACGGGAAGCTATCCGATTCGTGTCCGGCCAATCACCATATAAACGGACGATACTATCTGACTTAAAATCCGCATTAGAAGTTACTGACTCTTGCTCAAGAAGGGGACAATACTATGCACTAGTCTTAGAAATCATCCACACATTAGACCTTACGCAGAAGATTGTTCACTCAATTACATTGCAATGGATCCCTGGACACTGTGGATTGGCAGGCAACGAACTTGCTAATGCTGAAGCAAGAGCCGCTGTCTATAACACCCCTACCGACGTGAATGTACCGTACACGCGAGGTGACGTGAACTCTTTATTGAGATTGCTCATGCGAGAGTGAATAACGACTTATTGGTCTCAGCCAGACCATCGATACAGGCGTCTGCCGGAAATAGATCCGGAAATGACTTTTCGCGTCCCGTCTAGAATGAACCAAGGCAACGCCACTTTGCTGCACCGGATTCGTCTGGGAGTTGCATTCACTCGCCGCTATGCACACCTCATATGCCGTGCGGACAGCCCAAACTGTGAACGATGCCAAGTGCATGAAACAACAGCACATCTATTTTGTGACTGCCCCCTTTACGTGTCGCAACGTAATACGCTCGCTTCAACGTTGGCAGGAATCGGTGTGGCAAAACTAACTGAGACTGGTATTTTGTCAGCTATGTGTGACCAGACAAAGTCACCAACTGCTATCAGGGCTGTGAGAGATTTCCTTAAATGAACTGACAAGTGACTTTTCTCGACCAATTTTTTACGGCGCGACAGAAAGCTTAACGTACGCATGTGTTTGTAGCTGCAGTAGTTAATCCCAAAAGCACGTAGTTACTTTAAAAGCAGTATTTTTCGATCTGAAAGGCTCTAAACACGGACGACCTTTCCTCCAGCAACGCTAAGAACTCATAGCGATGCCACCAGCCCTTCTCGAAATTTGTGAAAGCTATCGTTGTTCTGCTTTCGCAGGAATTCCTGTAACCATGCTTAACCATCGTTATTTAGAGCTTTTCTACTATTTTTGAAAATAACAAGCTGTTACAATGAGACGATGTGGCATTAAACACCTTCCCTGTATCTGTACCGCGTTGTATGCGCATGCGTCCAAGGTTGCCTGCGCCTGCGCCTCTGTCATGGGTGGCTTGTCCCGCCGTCGCTGCTCTCTAGATGCACAAGCAAAGCTAAGTCATCGAAAACGTCACTACGCATATGGGCGGCCGCGCCGAATTGTAAGCGCGTCATTTCTGAGACGACGTGTAGGTAGCAAACCTATGTCGCTTGAAAACCTTAGCGACCTGGAAACTGCGTGCACGGTTGCATGAGCACGCTGAAAAGTAAAATCACTGTAACGGGAAAAGTACCGCGTTCCTTTTCTCTTCGCCGCCGCGCCCTTTCGGCGGCTTCGCCACATAAATGGTCCAGCTCGCTCGCCTCGCTAGTGTCTCCCGGCCGCAGACGCACGGCGCTTTGGAGGGCGATTGTTTTTATAGGCTCAGGAAAGCGTACAGGAACATTACGACATCCCGTATCGTTTTGAGACTTCATCGAAAGCCTATCGAGGCATCGAAGAATGCCCAGGTAAGGCCCTCTTTGCCATTCCCAGCGGGAAAAAAGGATGCCAAACGACGGGCTGTGTGGCTGCACAGAATTAGGCGGGAAAGATTTGTTCCCACGACTGATACCCGCATTGTGAGGTAAGCGCTTCATTGAGAATTCGCGAATGTTTCGGGGAATGTTGGCGCCTACTCTGCACTAGTGCAGCTTGTTTCGCGTGGTTGTCGCAGGAGGTTCATGCACAATAACATTTTATTATGTTTGGCGTAAAATTGACGCCTTTGGGCTCACATATAATGATCAGCGCGCCATGAAAACTGACTGCTACAGATTGCTACTGCCTGACGTGACTGTATGACGAACACAAATAACAGATGGTAGCATGAAAATAATGGCTGATGCTGTCGCGGCCGGTTCGCTTGCTTGATATGTCCTGAAATCGGCATTGCGTGACGTGACTGTATGACCAACATATATACCGTGCGGTAACATGAAAATAATGGTGCGCATGTCATGTAAAGCATGTTTTACATGCCATGCTCATGATGCTCTCGCGGCCGGTTCGCTTGCTTGATATGCACCAAAATCGGTATTGCGTGACGTGACTGTAATGCGAACGTTAATAACAGGTGGTAACATGAATATAATGGCACGCATGTCATGTATGGCATGATTTACATGCCATGCCCATGATGCTCTCGCGGCCGGTTCGCTTGTTTGGTATGCACCAAAATCGGTATTGCGTGACGCGACTGTATGACCAACATAAATACCGTCATGATTTTCACGTTACCACTTGTCATTCGTGTTCGTCATACCTCACCTCACGCTATACCAATTTGGGTGCATTTCAAGCTAGCGAACCACCCGCCATCGCAGCATGAGCGTGGCAAGTAAGTCATGCCGTACATGTCCTGGAAGTCATGATTTTCATGTTACCACCTATCACTAACATCAGTCATACAGACATAGCTCGTCATAAAAATTTTGGTATATATGCAGTTCATTAAACGACCGCGAGCGCCCCGAAACCATGTCATGTAAATAATGTTTTACATGGAATGTCTGTCATGATTTGCACGTTATAACCAGTCACTTATGCTCATCATACACTTTTGTCACGCCATACTAATTTTGTTGTTTGTCAAGCTATCGAAGCGGTCGCGAGCGCACCATGAGCGTGGCATGTAAATCATGCCGTACATGGCATACATGTCATTATTTTCATGTTATCACCTTAATTTAAATTTGTCATACAGTCATGTTATGTCATACCAAATTTGGTGTACTTCCCATTAACGAAGCGGCCAGGACAGCACAAAGTCGGGGGCGGATAGATAGATAGATAGATTGTAGAATGGATAGGGCGCAAACAGGGGCGCCAGTGAAAGACGAAGACGAGGACGGTTGTTGGTGCTCGTGCTTGCTCCGTTTCGGACTGCTGGTCGCTGAACCTGTGCTATTTATTTATTAAACGCCTCACGGACTCAACGCTAAACGCGTACCATCAAGTGGTGGAGAGTGCTGGTTCTCTTTTGCACCCTGGAACTCCGTAACCGGACTCTACCTTCCCTGTCAACAATGCCCGACGACGTCGCACAGCAGCATGCTGCCACACCCCCAGCTCCTCGCTGTCCCGGTATTCTAAGGGAGCGCGACCCAGTCATCTTCAGCGGTACTGATGAGCAGGACGTCGAAGACTGGCTCTCGTCGTACGAAAGAGTAAGTGTCAACAACAAGTGGGACGATAACGACAAACTCGGCCGCGTCCAGTTCTACCTGAGAGGAGTCGCGGAACTCTGGTTTAACAACCATGAGGCTGAGATTACCACCTGGGCCTCTTTCAAAACGACTTTCGCGGACGTATTCGGCCGACCGACAGTGCGCAAGCTCCGCGCAGAGCAGCGCTTGCGTGATCGCGCCCAACTGTCTGGAGAGTGTTTCACTTCCTATATTGAGGACGTCGTAGGCCTCTGCCGCCGCTTCAATCCTGCCATGTCCGAGGCCGACAAAGTCAAGCATATCATGAAAGGCATCGAGGACGATGCGTTCCACATGCTTGTGGCCAAAAACCCTCAAACAGTCACGGACGTCATTCAGCACTGCCAGAGCTACGACGAGTTGCGAAAGCAGCGCATTTCCACACGCCGTCCTAGCTTCGACACGACCAGTACGTCAGCACTCACCGTTGGCGCCATCTCTCCGGACCCGATGGTGTTGACTCAACAAATCCAGCAGTTCATCCGAGAAGAAGTTGCGCGACAACTGTCTCTTGCACCCTTTCTCCCAAGCAATGCTCATGGGCTCCCCTCGTCGCTGCGACAAACCATTGAGGAGCAAGTATCCGAAGCCCTTCCGCCTACGCACCAGCCGCCGCCTGTATCCGCGCCCTTGACCTACGCTGACGTCGCGAGAAGGCAGTCACATGCGCTGCCACACGGCACGGACTCTGCTCACTCCTCAAGTGCATTCTACTCAGCGCAGACGCCGGCAGGCCCGCCCGTTCCACTTTATCGCCGTCCTGTCACTCCTCCTCATAATCCTTGGCGCACAACGGACAACCGACCAATCTGTTACTACTGTTGTCTACCCGGCCATGTCGAGCGTTTCTGCCGCCGCCGCGTTGCCCGTCCAGGTACCGCTGACGCAAGTTACAGCTACGTCCGTCCAGAGCCACCACAGCCGATGCCCTCCTACGCTACTTCAGACACCTCTTCATCCAACCGCCGAGCCTTCAACTCCCGTCGATCGCCGTCCCCGCGCCGACGTTCGCTTTCGCCAATGATTCGTCGTCCCTCGCCCGTCCGAACGGAAAACTGACCATCGCAGTTCCGGAGGCAAGAACTGCGCCGCTGTCGAAATTTACAAGACCTCGTTCTCAACCTGCTAACGAAATAACTGTCTTCATTGAAGGTGTTGCCGTGCAGGCCTTAGTCGATACGGGAGCTGCTGTGTCTGTGTTGAGCGAAGCAATGTGCCGCAAGTTAAAAAAAATTACGATTCCGCTTTCTGGTCTTTCTCTCCGTACGGCAACCGCGCATCCCATACAACCTTCCGTGACGTGCACGGCTCGGCTACTCATTCAGGACGTTTTGTATGTCGTCGAATTCGTCGTCTTTCCACACTGCTCCCACGACGTTATATTGGGCTGGGACTTCCTTTCCACACATCATGCCATTGTTGACTGTGCCCGTGCCGAACTAGAATTATCAGCGATCTCCGACATCGATTCTGGCAAGTCATCTTTTCCTCGTGTCGTCGTCGCCGCGGACACGGACATCCCACCTATGTCTTCTGTTCGGGTACCGATCTCCTGCGACTATGCTTTCTCTAGCGCCATGTTCACACCGTCAGAAGCATTCACTTCTCGTAAGAACTTCATTCTCCCCTTTGCTCTTGTCACGTTCGAAGACTCCTGCTCCAGCATTTATGTCACGAACCTGCTTTCGGTCGCAGCCACAGTATTCCGCGGAGAATGTATAGGGCGTCTTGAGGAGATTGATTCTGTTTGCGCTAGCCAACTGCTCGATCGCACAACAAGCCTCCAGGTCGCCAGCGTTGATCTCGTTACCACGTCCAACACATCTTCCCTAGACGCTTTCCTTCCATCAATTGATTCGGACATTCCTATTGCTCAACGCACCCAACTCTTGAAGCTTCTCGACCGCTTTCGGACGTCTTTCGACTACAAGCAAACCAGTTTGGGTCGAACGTCTGCCATCGTCCATCATATAGACACCGGCAGCCATGCACCCCTGCGACAGCGTCCATACCGGGTCTCTCAAGCTGAACGCAGAGTTATTGATGACCAGGTGACTGATATGCTTAGTCGTGGCGTTATACAGCCGTCCCACAGTCCTTGGGCCTCCGCGGTGGTACTTGTGAAAAAGAAGGACGGTAGCATCCGATTCTGTGTTGATTATAGGCGCCTTAACAAGATCACACGCAAAGATGTCTATCCGCTCCCCAGAATCGATGACGCGCTCGACTGTTTGCAAGGCGCGGAGTTCTTTTCTTCACTGGACCTTCGATCGGGGTACTGGCAGGTACCTATGGATGAAGCTGACCGCCCAAAAACTGCGTTCGTAACTCCTGACGGCTTGTACGAGTTCAACGTGATGCCGTTTGGCCTTTGCAACGCCCCCGCCACCTTCGAGCGTCTTATGGACAACATCCTTCGAGGTCTCAAGTGGAACACGTGCCTTTGTTATCTGGACGACGTCGTAGTTTTTTCAAAGGACTTCGACACCCATCTTCTGCGCCTCGCAAGTGTCCTGGAATGCCTCACACAGGCTGGTCTACAACTCAATATGAAGAAGTGTCACTTCGCCGCCAGGAAGCTCACCATCTTGGGTCATGTTGTCAGCAAGGATGGCATTCTACCTGACCCTGCAAAGCTCCGCGCTGTCGCCGAGTTTCCCAAGCCGTCGACCCTGAAAGAACTCCGGAGCTTCATAGGCCTATGCTCATATTTTCGGCGATTCGTTCGTGATTTCGCATCCATAATGGCCCCTTTAACACGCCTACTTGCTGATAGCCACGGTGTCATGGCATGGTCTTCCGCTTGCGACGCCGCATTCGCGAAATTACGTCGTCTGCTGACATCGCCACCGATTCTCCGTCACTTTGACCCAGACGCCCCTACCGAAATCCACACGGACGCCAGTGGAGTCGGCCTTGGTGCTATTCTTGCTCAACGCAAGTCTGGCTTTGACGAGTACGTTGTTTCTTACGCAAGTCGCACTCTCACCAGAGCTGAAGAAAATTATTCGGTCACGGAGAAAGAATGTTTAGCCATCGTTTGGGCAATTACAAAATTTAGACCTTACGTATATGGCCGCCCATTTGATGTCGTGACTGATCACCACGCCCTCTGCTGGTTATCTTCACTGAAAGATCCATCTGGTCGTCTAGCTCGATGGGCATTACGTCTCCAAGAATACGACATCCGCGTCGTCTACAGGTCAGGCCGTAGACATTCAGATGCCGACGCTCTTTCTCGCTCTCCCCTTCCCCATGACTGTGGCAACGGGTCTGTTTCCAGCTACGATTCTGCGGCCCTTACACACGCTGACATGCCTTCTGAGCAGCGTCAGGATCCTTGGATAGTCTCTTTAATCGAGTTCCTTTCTAAGCCATCACCACGTACCGCCACTCGCTCGCTGCGGCGCACAGCTCGACATTTCACCATCCGCGATGGGCTCCTATACCGCCGCAACTATCTATCTGATGGTCGCAAGTGGTTGTTGGTGATTCCTCGCCACCTCCGTGCCGATATCTGTGCCTCCTTTCACGCGGATCCCCAATGCGGCCACGCTGGTGTAATCAAAACCTATGCACGCCTCCGGCTGCGGTACTACTGGCGTGGCATGTACCGCTTCGTCCGCCAATACGTGCGTTCATGCTCCAAGTGTCAGCGCCGGAAGAGCCCCCCACGTATAGTCACTGGACCGCTCCAGCCGTTGCCTTGTCCCTCCCGGCCTTTTGATCGCATCGGGATTGATTTGTACGGCCCCCTTCCGTACACACCAGACGGGAACCGCTGGGTGATCGTCGCTATCGATCATCTGACACGCTATGCTGAGACTGCCGCGCTGCCAGAGGCCACATCACGTGAAGTCCGCTTATTCATACTTCACCAACTTGTTCTTCGCCACGGCGCGCCTCGCGAGCTACTCAGCGACCGCGGACGCACGTTCCTCTCTGATGCCGTACAAGCCCTCCTCCGTGAATGCAACGTTGTGCACCGGACAACCAGCGCCTACCATCCACAAACCAACGGAATGACTGAGCGCTTTAACCGCACACTAGGCGACATGCTGTCCATGTACGTCTCCGCTGACCACACCAACTGGGACCGCATACTACCCTTTGTTACGTACGCTTACAATAGCGCTACTCAGTCTACGACAGGATTTTCTCCCTTCTTTCTTCTTTATGGCCGCGAACCTTCCTCATTTATGGACACCATTCTTCTGTACCGCCCGGACGCTTCAGAGTCCACAACTCTATCTGAAGTCGCCACCTACGCCGAGGAATGCAGGCAGCTCGCACGTTCCTTAACCGCACAAGACCAAGCACGCCAAAAGGACCTCCATGACGCCAACCTGCCTCCCCAGTCATATTCGCCTGGAACATTGGTGTGGCTTCGCGTTCCCTCCTCTGCTCCTGGCCTTTCCACGAAGCTACTGCAGAAGTATGAAGGCCCCTACCGCGTCCTAAGTCAAGCCTCTCCCGTCAACTATGTTGTCGAGCCCGTTCAACCATCCGCAGACCGGCGCCGCCGTGGCCGTGAGATTGTTCACGTCGACCGACTGAAGCCGCATTACGACCCACCAGTCGTCCCTGTTCCTTAAGTCGCCAGGATGGCTCCTTTTCTGCGGGGGAGTGATTTGTAGAATGGATAGGGCGCAAACAGGGGCGCCAGTGAAAGACGAAGACGAGGACGGTTGTTGGTGCTCGTGCTTGCTCCGTTTCGGACTGCTGGTCGCTGAACCTGTGCTATTTATTTATTAAACGCCTCACGGACTCAACGCTAAACGCGTACCATCAAGATAGATAGATAGATAGATAGATGGATAGATAGATAGATAGATAGATAGATAGATAGATAGATAGATAGATAGATAGATAGATAGATAGATAGATAGATAGATAGATAGATAGATAGATAGATAGATAGATAGATAGATAGATAGATAGATAGATAGATACGTTCATAGTCACAGAAATTCGCTAAGAAATGCTTCGCATTTAATAAATGCAGACAGCCGAGCGCGTAAATGCCGCGCAGTTCGCATTTCTTTATCGCGTTAGCACGCGTGCGTGCACATGTAGGCAAGTGAAAATTGCCGCTATTTCTTTCCTAATCAGTCAGAGAACAACGGTATGCTTCATTCGGGGCTGCAAAAGGGCACGCAATGCGTAAAACATGCGTTACTCCACGTGAAACCAACACCGCACCGCCGCAGCTTCAGCGGCGCTGGACCAAATATGGCGGCGCGCACGACGGTCGCGGTACTTTTCCCGTTCCAGTGACTTTACTGAAAAGTTGCTCAAGACGCCCCGATGAGAATGGGATCATCATGTCACGCGAGGGCAGCTCCACTTTAACGCATACTAGGCCTATATGTACATTTTTATGGAGCAATACCTTTAATTATAAAGAAACGAACAATATTTCAATATTAACAAAAAATCATCGACCGCGTACATCAATCAACGGTCACGTGGCCGGGTTCATCGGATCGTTCGTGTTTTTGCCGCCAGAGGCGTCACAGGTCATATTCCGCGACCAGATGCAAACCCTATGAGAAACGACTTAACCACAAAATTTCGATAATGCTAGGCAGGGCAAACCACTCTAACATGAAGGTGTTCAACTGAAACTGTAATTTGTGGCATATTTTAGCCGCGAAAGAGCACAAACACAAAGCAAAGAAACACACAACGACAGGACGGGCGGCTGTATGTGCTCTTTCGCGGCTCAAATATGTCACTAGGCAAGTACCAACTAGGCCAACAAGCAGTCTTGTTGAAACTGTAATATTTACCAGTCACGCGGGTGCTGACTCTCACGCTCTACTTTTCCTTGACAAGGACGTACACTGCTAACACGTGTAGCGTAAAATCCCACTGATGGCGTCATCGTGGAACGAAGCATTTCAAAGAATGGGCACGGCATGAAGCTTCAGGAAAATATTTTTGAAAGCGCGCTGCAGCAGAACCTGAACCATAATATTCGATTACTGCTTTCATCCAGTTTTATTCTTAACAAATACATATAAGAATTTTTTTACGTAGGAAACACTCAAGTGTGCTGTCATCACAGTTCCTGGTTATCATACGTTAACGAAATACTTGCGAGAAACTTGACAAGTTTCCGTGAGAACTTGTTTCAGCTGCGTTTTATGAAACGTAAAGTTTGGCATGCACAAACGAGCTCCGAAAGCGCTGTGAATTCGGCGGACGCTAAGAAGCACGCTATCGCTCTCCCACAGTGCGAAAATCTTTACTGAGCGCAGTAAAGATTGAAACGATGTGGGTGCTTCGGCATGAGTTACGCCTGTTAAGCGCGTGTCCCCTCAGGAAAAAGAAATGCATTTCTGGCGTATGCAGCCAAAACTACTTTGAGAGCAGCCCGACAACAGAGCGAGAGGGGAGAGGAACAACAACCCTCGTTGGGTACCAGAATCTTCTGTAACGTCGAAAATAGTCGCTGGAACGTCACACGTGGCCTTGTTTGTCATACTAGCGGCGATGTCGCGTGGTGCTGCCAACTCAGGTTGCTGCGAACTCAAGCTTACATCTAAAAAAATGTAATATTTTAGAGGGATGTAGCCACCAAATTCTGCGGCTATAAAGTATGCTGTGTGCTTCCTCTTTATGCAAGAATATTGAACGCGAAGTGTTGTTAAAAATATCTAAAATATATAAACCCCAGATATTATGAACGCTGTGGAAGCTGCGCAAGAAGTTCAGTCAGCAAAATGTGAAAGTTGGCGTGTTCGACGCTTCGTTTCACCGTTGTAAACGCTCGTGCGACCCAAGCACGAGCCTACGCGTGAGGCGTAGCGAGGGGCTGAAAATAAAACGCCAAAAAACGAAAAAAGAAGGCGCTAAGTTATGCAGAATAGTATATTGAAAACTGCATAATTGTGTTTGCTTACAATGCATCTTCATTTATTAATCAGCCCGAAAGCGCAAAGGGAAATCACATTACGGGCTTTAAAATCATTGAACTATTGCTTAGCGCGAGTAGATTTACTGCAAGAAGTGTCGCCAGCTGCGAAAACGTATTACCTGGGCATGAAATGGAGCATAGCACAACGTAGTGGGTCAGTCCGGACTAATCACTTTATATGTGGTTCCCTAATGCTTATATAAATCTAAAACCGTGACTTCTTTTCTTGCATTGAACGCCACCTTCGAAATGTGGCGGATAATTGGAATCGTGACCTCGCGTTTAGCAGCGCCGCGCATTAGCCTCTGTACAAACATGCCTACTTAAAAAGAACACGAATGCATAAGAATAACTGTGCAATTTATTTCGCAAAATACTACATGTTTTCCGGAAGAAATAGCAGCGTCGACGGCCGCGTGAATTACTTGCCGAGCCGTGGCACACCACACTTTCTCAAGTGCCAGGGAGCGCCCGCAGCCAGCTGGCCTTGAATCCTCGTGAACTGTTCGCGCACCAGATTGACCGTGTCCCGGAGAGTGCCGTTCTCGTGAGGTCCGGCCGAGGCCACAGTCTGCTCGAGCTTCTCGCATGCGGTGCTCAAGTTGTCAAGCAGGCAACGAGCGTCCGCGGAGCGAAGAAATACTCCCGGTCTGCCACCGCATGCAGAATAATGGAGACGCATGTCTTTGTGCGGAACGGTGTCTCCACACTTGAGGCACGTCGTCGAGTACAGGGCGCAGCTCTCACGCAGATGTTCGTCCAACTGTTTCAGCGGTCCAATGAAGTCGCAGCCACTGTCCGCGTTTAGACAGCGTACGCGCCTGTCGCCAAGGGGTCCTGCTTCCATCAAAGAAAAGCTTCTGTCATGCTCGCAGCATTTAACGTTGTACGAACTGTCTTTTCAAACTCTATGCGTGTTCATGAAAAATTCACAGAGATGTGCTGACATGACAATCGATACATGTCTGAACACACTAAGCCGCACCAATTGCAAACCTGCCAACGCTCGAGCTTGTCCACAAATTCCCCGGCTTCATTTCCACGTGGCTCCCGAAGCCGTGTCTAACATTTCACGACGCGGCTAACATTTCACGCCGAACGCTTTCCTCGGTATTTGCAGAAACGATGTGGTGTTCCAAGGATTCAATAGCAACACGCGTATGCCTGGCGAGCCTTCCCTTCTGGATAAGACACCGGGGCAACGGCTCGGAGTAGTGTGCTTGCTGGATTTTCATCGATCGGTATTCCTGCTGCCCGGTTTCCTTCGTGAACACAGAGTGCCTACTTTATTTCCTGCTATCGGTGAGCAGATCGCTAAGTTATCTGTCGCACTACAATTCGCATGTCTTGATACGTTACACGTAAGGTTAATTTGTCGGAACCTAAGGCAAAACATAGTGCATGTAGTGTACGTACTTTTTCTACTTATTACGACATTTGTTGCGCATTGTGTAGGGTGTGGTAAAATTGCGTTATTGTGACCATTGAATAAAACTGAAATATCATTATTTTGGCGTGACCAGGCATCATTTCTTCTCATTAAAACTGAAGCACACATGCATTGCGCTCTTTAAGTCCCCTGCGCATGTGCGAAGAACATCAGCAACGTTGCAAACATGAGAGGTACGCTGCTGCCTACTTTATTCACCCTATGGAAGATGACACGTACGCAGAATGAAAGCTCCAAGAATAAGGTTTCCTAGTAAAGCCAAGGCGAATTGAACGGCGGTACACTTAAACACCGGTGTTTAGTCACGGGTCGATATTTGTTTAGCTAGCGTTGGCTTCAAGCGCACTCGCCAAGGGGACAGACTTTTGGGCTAGTTGGTTTGTTACGTTCATTGAAGCCATATCGCTGATAAGACAGGGACCACAGAAAGAGGACAGGACGTGCACGTCCTGTACCCTTTCTGTGGTCCCTGTCTTATAAGCGCTATAGGCTTCCCAAGCAACGCTTAGCGGCGCTGCTGCTCTTGAAAGGCACCGCCATCTCTGGCAGAAAAGGAGAAACTGGGGCGTGATCAGCGAGCGCTTTCCCTTCTCGCCACCGCGTTGCCGCTCGCTTCCGTGCACGTGCAGAGCTCTCGCGGTGCACTTGCGGCGTCTCACAATGTACCGCATGCAGTGCGGCTTCAAAAGGATCTTCAAGCTTGACTGGCACTTCCGCAAAGCGAACTTGATAAAATGAGGAAAGCTCGTCAATCACGTTAACGGTGAAGAGCAGACGATCGACGACAACCACGCCCGACTCAAAGCATAATGCATTTCCCAAGTCGCGATTACACCGTGTAGGACGTATACCTCGAGGTAAGTCTCATTCTGTCACGTTAAAGATGAATAATGGTCCACATGCACTCCGAAATGAAGCCGTACACGCTATCGATATTCTGCGGCGTGGACTACGAATCATATGATTGTTGTTTTGACATGGCATGCTTACAGTAGCAGCCGTGTACTTTCGTGAACAAACGTTTGCGGCGTGCGAAAAAAAGATTATACGGCCATGGCACTGCTTCCTGAGAAGGTTAGAGTCAAGTCCTCCGTGCCGCTGGAGAATCACCCGCCGATTAAAACGCGAGGCAGCTAGCTGAGCTTCAACCACTGTGAAGCAAGATGAACTGCTCGCCTCGTTTTTTCGGCTCTCGCGTCATGCTTGCAGTCCCTTTTTATGATATCGACTTGACAGGCGTATAAAACCTGTTGCGTGAACGCGGCTAGAAAATCGCACAAAGTCAGAAGGTGGTTAATTCAAGGTTGCAATTGCAAAGCATGTATGAAGTGCCAGTTATATTTAGCGGCTTAAATATATATCACCCCAATAAAGTGACAAAAACAAACCAAACCTGCAGAACGATGTCAAAGCTTGCTGAAAATGCACAGACGTCCGTTCCGGCGTGATAAAGCAGCCTTCCCGACGCGTGAAATGCAGGCGCCGAACTTCTGACAATGTGCGGAGTTCAGTTGAATTCAACCAACCGCGCAACGCTAACGGTATAACGCGAATGTGAACGTTCAACAACGACGGGTAGGTCTCACGAGCACGGGGAATCAAAACACAAAGTTGCTTCACCTACAACCGTAACTGGACTTTAACAATGCGAGAAGACAGCGAGTAATCATTACTGTAGTCGCTGCGTGCATGCGTCCCGTTACTTACCGATTCAGGTAGTCGGAACGAACGAAAGCGATGAACTCAGACAGCCAAAATAGAAGGCGCTGTCAGCTATCCACGCTTGCCGCCTTTATTTCTCGTGCGACACGCCCGGGAACCGATACAGTTTAACACGTGAATCGTGTGCCTTGTCTGCACTGTTGTGGCTGGCCACTAAACCGCAATACTTCGGCCACGCTTGCGCTTCCGCGGGGTCGCTTCTGCCATCGTGGAAATGCGCAGCTTCGCACAGCAAGCCTCTCGGTTCAACGTGCCGAGCTGACGGCCCCACAGTTACCCGCACCGAGACAAGAACGCGAGCGCACGTGCGCTACCGCTACCGTGAAAGGGGCTGAGTCGGCCGCGCGACGGTTCAGTTGGTTCAGTGTTGTCCGACAGAGCCGCAGCGCGGCTGGCGCGGCGCTGTCGTCGCGCCGCAAACTTGAGCTTGGGTTCCCTATGGCTTCAATGAACTCGCCAAGGGGTTGCCGGCTCGCCGTAGTGCGAGCCCTTAGCGATAAGGGGCCTAACAAAAATATTTTGAGTTCAAATTTCGCGCTAGTGACAACAAAATGACGTCACTGTTTACCAGATATTGCATCACATCCGCTTTATTTTTTGTTCCGCCGGAAGTGTTCCCTCCTCACACAGATGGCGCTAAGCCCCATGAGCAGCTGATGAGCCGCCATTTTCTGAACGTATGGGCTTCTAAGGAAGCTTCGCTACCATTTACATTCACCTTGGAATATCCGCGACTGAAGGCGATAATACAACGCTTGTCCAGATGGTGACTAGTGGCGCATGCGCTGTTCGGTATTTTCGCTGCAAACGACTGGTAATAGAACGAAGACCGCTTTGCGCGAAGACACGTTAGCAAAAGTTCGCTCTGGCGATTCAGCTGTCCATAAAGGGGCTGACAACAGCCGTGCATGCTCCTAAGCGAGGATAAAGCGATTTCAATGGTGCCCCAGAATGCGAGGCACCAGTTAATGCAGCGTTGACGCAGAAAGGATGACGTACCACGTGCCCAGCACAGACGCCTTTGCAATCGCAACAATTTGTGAGGCTCTTCGTTTTGATAAAGGCTTCACTGTGAGGCTTCAGGCAAACGCGATTTTTTTTCAGTGTCTACTTAAAGCGCTTCGAATGCTGCAACAAATGGCGACTTGGTGAATGGCGCGACGGACAGGCTGCATAGACGACGCTCGCCAATGATTCATGTATCGCGTGTGTGGTTTCGGTGACCACACTGAATGGGAGATCGTCGAGTTCCTGGAAGAACTAGACGACGTGCAAGTTTGCAGCTGGTGCGGCGTGGTGTCGACAAAAGCAGCGGTGCTATCTTGCTCGCACATGGTCTGCGAGGAGTGCTGTGCAATTGCTTACAAAGCAGCTGTTCCCGTGTGCTGGACCGACAACGACAAACAAACTCTAAGTTCAGTAGTCCCACAAGTCGACCACTCATTACACTCGGCGCTGCAATACAGGAAGGTTCATTGTGTTAACTTCGACAGAAGCTGCGACTACGCCGACCGCATCGACCAACTTAACGAACATCTACGCAGAGCTGCGCTTTCTACCTCAAGGAGTGTTTCGAAGTGTGAAGAAGCTGTAGTCTATAAATACCTAGTCAGCCACTATAAGGCGTGCAAAGGAGTGGCGGGAGTCTTTGTTCGTGCCGTGGACGGTCAGCCTCTCCTAGACGACATCGAAAACGCCCGTAGAGAGCTGGAGCAGGCGTTCGCCTTGACAAGCTCGGAAGTTCGGGACACGGTCGGCTCGCTCACTGATCAACTCGTAATGCTTCGAAGCCAACTGACGATGCGTTTAGGAGGTCGAACGGACAACGGGAAGTTGAGCGACTGCAAGCAGTGACGCGGTGCCCTGCAAGACTACTTACAGAAGACACCAACAGCATGTGGTACGCCATTGGAACAGCTTAGTCGCCGTACACTTGTCTGCTTCAACCCGGTGTCCGTTCGCTCACTTGTGTTACTTCAAGTGAAGTCAAGAGCCTTAACATTTCAATGCAATAGCCTCGAATAACTTTGTTGTTAACGGCTTTTCTTTTTCTTTGTTATGCACCTACATGATTGGTGAAGATAGCGAAACCGTTCTCGGCAATTCCGCATTTTCAAATTGGAATTGCGTCTTGACGCGCCGTTCATAACATGCGAGTTTCAAAATTGAAATAAAGATTGTTGTGAGCCTACCCGCCGA
>NC_051185.1:96210639-96227873 GCF_013339695.2 Rhipicephalus sanguineus | reverse complement strand
GCCGTTCGCGACGACCTCCTCCACCGACGCAATTACGGCGAACGGCCGCCAGTGGCTACTCGTAATACGTTCTGACATATGCGAGTCGTTCCACTCTGATCCACACTGTGCACACTCTGGGGTATCGAAAACCTACCACCACATTCGCCAACGGTACTTTTGGCGAGGGATGTACCCCTACGTGCAGAAGTTCGTTCGCTCCTGCATCGATTGTCAGCGCCGCAAAACTTCAACGCACCTGTCGTCGGCAGGTCTGCAACCTCTACCTTGCCCTGACCGGCCGTTTGGGCGCGTTGGCATCGATTTGTATGGACCACTTCCTCTAACGTCGGCTCGTAACCGCTGGGCCATCGTCGCTGTTGACCACCTTACGCGATACGCCGAAACTGCCGCCCTCCCAGCGGCTACAGCGCGCGATGTTGCCTCCTTCCTGCTGCACCGATTCATGCTGCGCCACGGTCCACCCCCAGGAGCTGCTCAGCGATCGAGGTCGAGTCTCCTTGTCCGAAGAGTCGTCGAAGCCATTCTCAAAGAGTGCAACGTTGTTCACCGGAAAACTATGCTCACCACCCGCAGACGAATGGCCTCACCGAACGCTTTAAACCGCACGCTCGGCGACATGCTCTCGATGTACGTCGCCGCCGATCACACAAATTGGGATGCCATTCTGCCTTTCGTCACCTACGCCTATAATACCGCCCCTCAGAGCACTACTGGTTTCTCGCCCTTTTTCTTATTGTACGGCAGGCACCCGTCGCACACAATCGACACAATCCTTCCATACAAGCCGGATACGTCTGAGTGTGCGCCTATTTCTGCCACAGCAAGACTTGCTGAGGAGTGTCGGGAGCTTGCCAAGACATTTACTACGCATGACCAAGAGCGGCAGAAGAGCATTCGCGGTGACACCACCACTTCAGCGCCCCCGTTCCTCCCTGAAGCACTCGTGTGGCTCTCGGTCCCTACCACTGCACCTGGCCTCTCTTCAACATTACTGCCGAAATACGACGGCCCCTACCGTGTCGTCGAACGCACGTCCCCGGTCAACTACGTGATCGAACCCCTTGAACCATCTTCGGACATGCGCCGTCGAGGGCGCGACATTGTCAACGTGGAGCGCCTGAAACCCTACCATGACCCGCTCATAGTGACAAGCAGTTAGGTCGCCAGGCGGCTCCTTTTTCGCACCCGGGGTAATTGTAGCGAAGCGTTGCAAACCTGTAATGGGTCGCCCTCTCGAGCGCTTACTAGTGGGTCGTCCTCTTCCGTTCTTCTCGGACAGCACGCTCCTCGCGCTCAGAGTCGGCACCCCGCCTTGACTGTCGCAGTCGTGTATCATCGCCGAGTGCCCGCTAATAAACGTCTTTATAATATATATATATATATATATATATATATATATATATATATATATATATATATATATATATATATATATATATATATATATATATATATTGTAATGACGAAAAACGACACCGGGGCTCTGGCCCGAGAGCAGGATGCGCGAAGAAGAGCAGAACGAGGGCCATAATAGAACAGCCGGCCTAGCGAACAGGCGTTGTCTCTGTATCTCTCGTTAAAATGGCTCAGTCGTCAAAAGCCTCTGGCGGACCCCAGCTGATAGCTTGAGGTAACGCGTCTTCCAGAGGAACGCCGTCACGCATCCTCGCTGATGGAACCCGCAAGTAGAGCACCGCGGCAAGCATCCATCCCACCACCAGCGGACGGCCTCCAGGCCTCCGTTGTGGTTCCGGGGAACTACTCGTCCAGTGACGTACTACTTCGCGGCAACAATGAGCACGGGCTCCTCTCACCCTGGGACGGCGTACATGCCTCCTCCCCACCACTTGCCAATCTGTAGGCGCTTCAGGCACCGTCCGTGGACGGCGTCCAGGCCTCCTCGGCAGCTCAAGCCCTCTTCATCGACGCCGCAGTACCAATTCACAACTTGACATCGCACGGGTTCCGGTTGCCTCGGAACGCGGTTGACGCTTCCAATGGCAAGGCTCCCGTGCCCAGGACTCTGACTAGATCTGAGTTTCCAAGGGACGCCGTCCACGCGTACATGGCCATGGGTTGTGCCACCGTGAGTACCGGAGCCGTTGTATCCCCCGCAGATGCGGGCCCTGGCTCTCGTTGCAGATCACCCGACAGCGCCGTGGAGCTGCTGCATACCATCGCGCAACCCCGCATCACGACTAACGCGTTGACAGCGTCGAGCTCCGAGCTGTCTCCTACCGCCTTGTCAACATTGTTCGCAATTAATGCCGTGCTGGCTGCGGCCGCCTCACGAGACCTTGAGGCCAGCTCAGCCGAGAACCGCAGAGAGCTCCGGCGTGTCCTCACGCAAGCTCTCTTACCAAATGGCCTGCTTAGTGTCGGCACACTCTGGATTTTCGCCTGCCATGTTACCATCGCCGGTTGCCTGCGAAATACCGGAGTTCCGCGGCTTTCAGGATACACGTCGGAAATTGGGTGGCGGCGGTTAACGCTGTGCGAGCACGCGAGGCCTGGACAGACCAGCAGAAATGGTGGGTGGCTATAGACCACCTTCGCGATGCCCCCAGGGCATGGCATGCCTACGAAGGCGTCCGGCAAGGATCTTGGCCGGAATGATCAGCCAAGGTGATGTCTTTTTTGCCCATGCCTGCGACCACCTAGCTCAAAATCCACTGTCAGCCCCGGATGGGAGCTGTCAGACCCACAGCCTAGACAGTGCAGCTCAAGCCTCTACCGACCTGCCCACCCTCAATGACCGAGATCCTGAAGGGCATCAGCCCGACGGTGCAGGTGCGCCCTGCACCGACGTGCCCACTCTCAGGTACCGAGTTCCTGAAGGAAACTGCCGCAATGGTACAGCTGTGTCCTGCACCTCATTCACAGCAAACTTTGCGAAAGGCACCACCACAGACTCTGACGCAATCCGCAAGGCGGGAATCGTGGTCCAGACCTGAGACTCTGCATCTAGACACACCTCACGACATACCTTGCTACAGACCACCTGCGAGCCACCAAACCCAGGCAGAACGCCGCCATTGGACCGATCTCGGCCCAACGTCGGCAAATGACGGCCGCAATATTGGCCTCACGTCGGCAAATCACGCTCGCGCTACTTTCGCCCGCATCGGCCCGTCGTCGGCTAGCCACCTTTGGGCCGATGCGGGTTTGCCGGCTTCGGGCCGACGTGGGCTAGCCAGCGTCGGTCCGAGACGGGCCTGCCGTTATTCCGCCGATGATGGCAAGCCGTCATTGGGCCTATGTATTCTTGCCGATGCTGGCGTGGTGTCGGCCCCGCCGACGTCGGGTAGCCGCCGGCGTGACCGTTTACACCCGTTATTATGTTTTAGCAGTGGTGGCTTACCGTGCGTTAAGTACCGTAGTACTCTATCGTCGTGGTCGGCACGTAGCTATAGTTTATATGGAGACACCGGCGGTAGTTGCTCGATGCGTAAAGTAACTTGATCAGGCAGGCTGATACATGTGTTATAAAGTAAAATGGCTGCGTGCCGACCACGGCAGTTCGGTATTACTGTGGTTACTGTACTGTAAGTCAGCAGCGCTAAAATAGACTATTCGCGGCCCAACGACATTCATCGACTGCCATTGGTGCCATATTCGAAAAATGCTTCCTAATTAGAACGACTGCTCCACTGATATCTTAGTGTGCGATTAAGACCCACAATTCTGTCGAACCGTGCAAGGCCGAGAACGAAAGTCAATAGTGTCTCTAACACAACTAAATTGATGAAAGGCCTGCTGCACCAACTACGCATGCGTCTGAGAAATTAAGGAGCAACACATTTGCAAGATGATAAACACAAATTTATTCACAGATATGAACACACGCCAGCAGTTCTGGAATAATTATGCCATAAAGGAATATCTAAACATCTATAGATACCGTAGCCAACATCTAAAACAACCCCACAGCCACCGTATTCCTCAAAAAAGCAGGACAATCCTAATCGAGAATGGGATCAGCCGCAAAATCATAGGCGTGAGCAGGATTCCCCTTCAGAGGGGGTGGGGGGGAGCGAAGGTTCATCGCGGCGCCCCCCCCTCCCTATTAAGTCAATGTGTTTGGCAGACCTTGCGCCCACCTCTTCTTAGGTGACTACGCGGGCCGCCCGCCCCCCTGCCCCACTGTGCGCACGCCTATGCGAAGAGTTACAATCTCTTCAACGTTATGCGCGGCACATTCACTATAAATATTGAAAGAACTAGAACCGGCAAAAATAGGAATAAGGATTAACGAAGAATATCTTAGCTACTTGCGTTTTGCGGACGATATCGCGCTTTTCAGTAACGACGGTGCCGAATCACGAAAAAAATTCTGGACATGTAAACGAAGGCAGCGTTAAAGTAGGATTAAAGACGGACCCGAAGAAAGAAAGATAATGTTAGGCGGCTTGCCGAAAAAGCGAGATTAAGAGTGGCAACTAGACTAGAAGATTGTGTATACGCGTGAGCTAATTACGAGCAGAGGAGCAACCCCCCCCCCCCCACGTTTATTAAGTTCACCAAGGAACGGTAGGCATTCGCAACACATGAGTGGCAATTAAATTAGCGTTATCCTTTAAACGGGAATTGCAATTTTTTCAGTGATATCTTAAGGGCCAAAAAATGGATAAACTGCTGCACGCGACGCGAGAAACATTGCGAGCGGTACCACAAGATCCCATGAACTCTACATCTAAACAAGATAGACACGCACGCATTCCTAATCTAAAGGTAAGATTGTAACAGAAAGGAATCGTGCATAAAAACCACTCACGTGTGCCCGTTGGATCGCTAAAAACACGAGCGAAAAAAAATGCAAGCGCACCATATCAGAATACAAAAAACACGATGGTCAATAGAGAATACGCGATAAGGAGAGAACAAAAATCTGATGACACGTAACAGCAGTGAACACGCGGCCTTATATGAGGTGAGCGAGTTCAACATGGAAGCAGGGGGCCACTGGTTTCTCGATGCGGTGATCTCTGCCGAAAACAATGCCGGAATCCTGCCGCGTATCCGTCTCGTGCACAATTTTGACTTTCCACCACGCATGTCCACACACCGGACTTCTTGAAGAATTCTGCTGGTCGGAGTGAAAAAAACCTGCTCCCGCAGCTACGATTGTCCCTCCGTCTGGACGGCTACCCTACCCTGCCTGGTCAGGCGAGTTTCGCGACAATGACGCTGAACGAGGGGAAGCGAGGGAGGGGGAGGGGTAGAGGTTGAAGAGACGAAAAAAAAATGCGAATTCTCCCTTCTTGAAAGCACGGCTCAGCCTACCACAATGGTGTGCGATCCCCCCACCATGTCTATGGGCATGCCGTTTGAGAAAGTCGTTCGTCGAATTTTCAATGCATCACTTGTTGCCACATGTCGCTACAGAAAACTTTGCGTACACCACGTTGGAGCCGCATTTTTCATCGTATTTCACGTGCCATAATAATAATTTTATGCGACTGTTTCTGAAAGCACGTGGGAAGCAATCGTTGAGCGAGATTTTTACTTGAAAAAGATATGTATGCCACAAAATGGACGGCAACGAAGTGCAAATGCGAACTGACAAAACACGTGGCAACACGTGTTTGTGAGTTCGTTAAAGATGGTGAGCGGGCTGGTTGATTTGGTAACATTCAAACGACAAAACGTGTCTTTACTTCGCCCGGCCTTTTTTGCACCATACCTATTTTTCTCAAGTAATGAACCAACTAGCTCAGCAACACGCCTTGCTGAGCTTTTTACTATTTTCATAAGTAAAATTATGTGACATCACTGAAGCAAATGCGCTCGTTACGCTTCACCCAAACACGCGCGTGAGTAAATATGTGTAAACACAGAGATCGGAAACTGTCCGTGTAGTATATGAGCGCTGGCGCCACACATTCAGCGGCTGAAAGGATATGGCGCTATAAATATGATGACAGGCTCGATTTATGCACAGAAATAGTATTCACATAAAACTTCTTCCGCTAAAAGCATTCGTGCGGGAATTTTTGGGTGAATCTTGATGCTGGATAAATTAGTGAAGTCAGCCGACCAGTGGCAAAAACAATTACGAAACAGAAGTAGTTCGAATTTGGCCCATGAAGTTAATGGTATGTGTTATATCGTTTCAACATTTTGATAGCGTTGAACCAGGGGCCTAGGCAGAAATTTTTTTCGGGGGGGGGCACCTCCTTGATCTGTAGTGGGGATGAGCAGGTAGATGTGGTCGAGTGTCATTTTCTGCTCTGTATGCTATGGCAAAAAAAAAATTCGGGGAGGGGGGGGGCACGGGCCCGGTGCGCCCTAACGTGGCTACGCCCCTGCGTTGAACAACTGGTCAACGAAGTGGCCATCTAATTTCACTGAGTTATTCTTCTAAAGACCACCTTTTTTGGTAGAAAAGTGACTGTGCTAGTGATAGTTGTTAGTCATTGTCATAGCAGAAACTAATAAGAGAATGCAAGCTATTCAGTCGGCGATACTTCGCGCCCCGAGTCGTACGTGCGGCATTAGCCCGGTACAATATTTGAACTTTGTTATTTGTGCTAGTACAGCAATCCATGTAGCGGTATTCTACAGCTTAAGCTACAAATATTCAAGCGCCTAATGCTCTATTGCATTACGATTGTATCCTAGGCGGGCGAGCTGCCGGGCGTCTTCGGCGGGCTAAAGGTAGAGCGCAACGTCGAGGTTATTCTCGTCACTGACGGCCGGCAACACAGCGTCCAGCGTCGTTGAGGGGCTTTCGTGAACTAGTTTGAACGGCGTCATATGGGCGCCGTTTCTTACACTGCCGTGTTAACTTCAGGTTATGTGCGGAAGATATTATGGCGTCCCATGTCATGTGTACGACGTACAGTACATTGCCAGCATGTCGGCGAGGGTTTCATTTTAGCCGCTCGGTGAGGCCATTCGCCTGCGGGTGATGTCCGTCGGTGACTTGTGTGGCTCTATTTCAAGATGGTTTGCGTTAGCTCTGCCGTAAAAGCCGTACCTCTGTCGGTGACGAGGACTTTTGAAGCGCCGCGATGCAGGAAGACGTTCTCAACAGGGCATGTATAACTGTCTGAAGGGAGACAAGAAAGCTCCAACATCGTCGATAAGCCATCGGCTCCGCCGATGTCAGCTGAAGCACGGCAGAATGACGGCATGCTCGGCCCAATGTTGCCGGTGAAAACCATCGGCTCGGCCCATGTCGGCGAAAGTACGGCAAAACGGCGGCTAACTCGGCCCAATGTTGCCGGTGAAAGCAATCGGCTAAGCCGATATCGGCGGAAGAACAGCAAAACGCCGGCGAACTCGGCCCAATGTTGCCGGTGAAAGAAATCGGCTAAGCCGATATCGGCGGGAAGACGGCAGAAGGCCGGATAAGTCGGTCCGATGTTGCCGGTGAAATACCAACATCGGCTGATAGGCGGCAAAATCGGCCCAATTTTGCCCGCAAAAGTCAGCGGCATCGCCGATATCGGCGCCAGGCTGGCAATGCTGGCCCGAGGTGGGGCCGCGCACAGCCGCCGTAAAACCAATATCGGCCCGACGTTGTGTGCTGCCTGGGAAAGCCGATGACGGGGACCCCAAGCTCATCATCACTTGGAAAAGTGTAGACTCCGGCTCCTCTAATGCCTGACACGCGTGCAGTCCAGAAGCCGAACTAGCCCATAACAGCAGATGGTCACCCTGCGCCGAGTGGGAACCGGGGAGACCCCGGTGGCCGGGAGGCCAATGGAGGCCGAGGAGACCAACACGGCTGCAGACATTGAAGACATGCCTCTGCTATCTAAGTGTTACGCTCCCGCGACGCCAGCGCAAGACGTTTTGCCGCATACACATCTGTCACCTCTGTGCGGCGCTAATGTTATGGACACTGATGACTCGGCAGCGCTGAACCTTCTCCCAAGGTAGCGCAACAAGGGTCATCCACTAGCGTTATTTCCTGCCGCTCAGCCTGTTAAGTCACAGCGTGACCAAGGCCTTCAACGACCACCCCGACACAGCCAATGTCGCCCTCCGGAATGCTCGGCAGCTCGGCAGGAGAAGTCGCGGCGTACACTTCATCGACCACCGCGACACTGTCAATGCCGCCCGCCTGAACTAAGTTTGGCATCTGATCAAGCCAAGTTACTGCGTGGCCGAGATCGGCCACCTTGATGCAGCCGGTGCCGCCCACCATAGACGCTGACGGCAGCTGCGGCCGCTCGCAGTCGTGGCCGAATGTTATGACGAAGAACGACACCGGGGCTCTGGCGCGAGAGCAGGATGCGCGAAGAGAAGAACGAGGGTCATAATAGAACAGTCGGCCTAGCGAACAGGCGTTGCCTCTGTTTCTCTCCTTACAATATATATATATATATATATATATATATATATATATATATATATATATATATATATATATATATATATGTGTGTGTGTGTGTGTGTGTGTGTGTGCGTGTGTGTGTGTGTGTGTGTGTGTGTGTGCATGATTTTAGGTTATTTTTTATATTCGTTAAGTTGATAAGATGACTTCAACTGTGTTTTAAGTCAAGGAAGAATCTGCACGAACACATTGCGCAGGCTGGGCCGCCCTATACCACGACAACACAGCAGCGTTTAATAACATTTTGGAAATATTACCGTGAAGTTTAAAAAGTACATCCAAATTTAACGTGATCATCTGAGCATTGCGTCAGCAAACTTTTGAGTCTTAGTTTGGCGTTGCAGATAGAATGAGTATGAAGACCCTGCTATGACTCTAGTACCTTAAATTCTCACTTATTAAACAAAACATGTGCCTGACAAAGCAAGGTACTTCAGCATAAGTCTTCAGAGCAGAAGTCTTCAGCATAAGCCGAGTGCCAACTTCTTTACTGTTAGAGCCCTCTAATATAGAGTCTATCTTAAGAAGAAGACCAAGTTCAGTCGATTAATATTTAAGCAATCGACATTGAGCTGGTTGTGTATAGTTATAACATTATACATGAATACGAATTTTTATACGAGGTGTCGTTCCTTGCCCTCCTACTTCCGCGGCGGCTGCATTTTCGATGGAGGCGAAAATGTTTGAGGCTCGTGTACTTAGATTTAGGTGCACGTTAAATTACCCCATGTGGTCGAAATTTCCGGAGCCCTCCACTACGGCGTCTCTCATAATCATATCGTGGTTTTGGGACGTTAAACCCCAGATATTATTATTATTATTGCCCTCCTACTTTTCCCAGCTTGGGCGGGGGGTGGACGGTAAAGAGGTGAAGTGGCCCTTTGCACCTCCCCTCCGGTTCTTCCAAGTAAGAAGCCTACGTAACCTGTGTAAGCTCAAATTTTCCTTGAAAAAATGTTGCCGATTATAACGTTAAACTACCCCGCATTGTTTCCTTCCGTACAGGTCGTTAGCTATAAGTGGTCGTTAGCTATAAGTGGTCGAAATTTTCTGGGCCATGCTCATAGCAGCTGCTCGTGAAAATATAATAATGAACTATTTTCAACACGGCGTATTGTTTGTCATTGGTTCTTCGCTATTCGTCAAAAATGTTCAATGTGTCATAAAACCGCCTCCTTGTTACTTGACGTCACAAGTCCGCGAAACCTCGCGGCGTTAAAATGAATTATGCACAATAAACAGCACATTACTGTGTTGAACAATAACTCATTTTTTTCGGAAGAGCCGGACAGTGCCTCTTTCTGAACGTAATTTAATAGGCTGCCCGCCAACCACATTGGCAGCGGCTGCTTCTCGCAGCGGGCAAGATAAATTCATATGTGTATAAGAGATACTCTCAGTTGTAGTATAACGATGTTGAGCTGTTTTGGCGCGTGTACAACTTTTCTGTGAACTCATCCTTGCTGGCAGAGAGGTAGAGAAAGAAATAAACATAATTAGAAACGGACACAATCCCTTGCAAGGGGGCAGCCTTCCTAGTCCAGAAAACCGTGGACGCTGATCATCTCCCTGGGGAGGTAGATCAAGTGACGGGGCAAACTTGAACGCTGGGCTTCTCAATGTGCATGAGTCCACTGCCTTGTTAAAAGCCGCCGCGATCGCTGCTGGCTACCATATGATAAGCAAAGTGAAGCAGGCTAATCGGAAACTAATGTGGGAATCTATTTTAGCTGTCCTGACTAGGCACAACTAAAACACTGGACACTTCTGCACACTCAACTCACAGCAGCTTGGATATGGAGTAGTGGCGATGCTATTCATATTGAAAAAAAGAAACCGAATTTCCTGAAGAAGAGCGTTTGATCAGGCCATAAAACGTTTACTGGTTCCCGCCCATATTTGCGTCGCCCATTACTTAAATTTCAGGCCAGGCAGGTCAAAATAAAATTATGACAGATTGCTGTAATGTTATAGAGCCCCTGCTGAGCGATAGCCGCCTCTGCAGTCGCAAGACGCACAAGCGTTGAATAGGCAGCCCGCATCGCAGGTAGCCTACAGTGCGTGGTCATGACACACGGAGAACAGTCGTCACAGCAGGATCGTAGGAGAAATTTTATTACAAAATTAAGTTATTGCTGCATTCAAGTAAAACTTTGCCCAAGTCTGCAGCCGACGATAACCACTGTCGAAAGTGGGGGGGCTCCGCCCCCACAATATTTCTCAGTGGGGGGGGGGATGGCGCCCCGCTGGCCCCCCCGCTAGATACTCCTATGCATGACATGGTCTCGGGGCGCTCGCGGTCGTTTAATGAAATGCATATATACCAAAATTGATATCACGAGATATTTCTGTATGGCGAACGTTAGTGACAGGTGGTAACATATAAGTCATGCCTTACATGACATACGCGGGATTATTTTCAAGTTACCACCGGTATTCATGTTCGTCTTACAGTCACGTCACGCAATACCGATTTTGGTGCATATCAAGACAGCGAACCGGCCGCGAGTGTACCATGAGCATGGCGCGGCAGAGAAGAGAAAACGAATGCGGTACTTTTCCCGTTACAGTGACATTACCGAAACCCACTCACACGCGCCCTCTACGCGCGGATCAGCGGCGTGGCGCGGGGCGAGGATGCGTTCGAAAACGTGCGCGCGTGCCCAGTCACGTGACATCAAAAGAATAACCAATAGAGCGCAAGCGCTCCCTGCGGGCGACGCTTAGCGCCGCTGGCTCCCTCCTCGATCTCTCTATTTTCTCTCTAGCGTGCGCATATTCGCATATATCCCGGGTCTGAGCTGGCAGAACCCTGCGAGAGTAAAAGCGAAACGAAACGCTGCAGTAAAGAAACACAATGAAATTTAAGGTTGCAGTAAATATGAGATTTAGTAACAGTATCAGCGCGAAAGTCCGCGAATTCAGTTGTGTGATGGAAATCAGAGGTCTTATTGTACTCCGAAATTAGCGAAGAGGTGTGAAATAGTTTCCCCGAAAGATCTCTCGATACGTCAGTCTAAATCAAAGTCTCACTAGCGCGTTACAGGTTGCTGCTGATCATCAGTTCTTTTGCCGTCGCATGCTGCTATGTTTTAGCCAAATGCGAATAGATAGAAGCGCGTTTGCAACAACGAAACCTATAAGTAAGCATGAAAAGACGAAGGATCGAGTACACTGTTAAAAAAAGGGAGTTATGTCTACCTGACTCTCTTTGTGGCAGCCGAAGATCACTTTTTTTTCGTAAAGGTAATCACAATATTCTGGTCCGCGCTCCTGCATAAAATGGATGACTCCCTTGCTCCAGGAGAGTCATTCATGGACATGCATATACAGAGTGATTTTTTCAAACATAATTTGACTGGCTGCGACCAAGATACGGTTCGCTGGTTTGGCGTGTGCATAAAATGATATACCGATAGCAACCAGTTGAGAATATAGAGAAGGCGATCGTAAAATGCAGAAGTACGCGCGCAGTAAGCGATGACCTCAGTTACGCTATTGCTTAAATAGCGCGTCGAAACGTCTACAAATATGCAGGGTTCTGAAAATTTTAGAATTGTCCTCCAAGCGAAACAATGACAGTTATGACAACGCTTGACAATAACAGCGCTGACAAATTTACGAATCCTAAAACGTTTGCAAGTGACGTTCGAAGATCCTACGTCTGCATGTACTGCAGGAAACATACGCGCACTAGTGAAATGAGCATTCGTGGAGTCGAAGGGGTACATTTTTGCGCGAAATAAAAAGAAAGGCATGAGTAGGAGGTAGAAGAAAGCAGAAAGGTCGGGGGCAGAAACGTCTGCTTTCTCCTACTTTTTACTCGTGCATTTCCTCCATAGTTTGCGCTAAAATGTGCCTCGTCGATTTCAAAGAACTCGCCCAGCAACCAGTCTTACTCATGCATGGTGTTTCACGCGCAGGCGATTGGCAACAGATCTAGCTCGATGACCGTGCAAACGTGTGACGCCAAGCTGTCATGAAGGCCCAACCGCATGCACGCGACTTTTGAGCGACTGCGACGAGCGACAGCGACAAACGGGCTCCGTCGCGCTGTCGCGTCGCGACGGGAGCACCAACATGTTCGCGGCGAAGTGTCACGGTGGCTCGTTTGAAAACTATTTCGTGCGCGCAGATAAATTGGGAAAAAAATTACATAGTGGATTATTGGCAACATGCGAAATTTAATATTGTCTTGAGTGAGATAAGGAAGCCATAAAAACGTGTCGTGGCTTTCTTTTTTCTTAATATTTTGTTGAACCGCGACAGCAGTACCTGCTGTGCTCTCGAGGGGGAGCCCGCAAGCGTACGCTACTACGCCTCACTTTGCAAGCTGCGTTATGTTAGGGTTAGTCCACGAGGCGCTTCTGGATAACGTTTCCTCTTGCTATTGTGGACCGCTGTTGCGAGACAGCTCCTCACCTCGCTGCCTCGCAAGGAGAAAGGCTACCTCACACGACGGCGATATTGAGATTGCAGCAAGCGAGCACCAGTGCGGCAAGCTACTACCGAAACATGAAAACTAACCGTTGATGTGGTCGGGCGTTGCCCATCGGACCAGGACCAGACAGGCCTTAGGCAGAAGTAGAGCTCAGGGGCTGGAGCTGATTGCAAGAATGTTTATTTACCTGACTATTTTTTAACGTGTTTTCGGAGCGTCTCGGCGCTCACGCTATAAAGCCTTTGTCTTCCCAAGGTTCCCTGTTGGAGAAAACCATTGAGTTCAGGACAGTTCAATCAACAAGTTGTCTTCGTCTCCGTCCCCAAAGAGGAAAGGACAAGCAGCGCCTCCTTCCGACCCCAGGAAAGAGAGAAGCGGCGCGCCCGGCTCGACGGAACGACGCTCGGGAGGTGAACAGAAGACACAATAGGGCACCATACACACAGTGAAGTGACCGCGGCGGCGCTAATTCCTGAAAACTGGCCGTGCTGTCAGGTGCAGTCTTTCCTTGCCTCGATAGCGACGCGCGCTCTGCCGACAGCCAGCTCCTGGCCGTGTAACCAAGCTATAAAGGCACCGCAGAGTGTGACAAATGTTCCCGACGACGAATCTTAGGCGCTCGGCTAATTGTCCGGTGTATCTCGCAGAATGCTGAACAAAGTAGTAAACAAGTGACTGCCTTTTTCTGAACAGCCATGACGGCAAACAGCTCACTTCCAGGCCACAGAACCGTCAAACTCGGCCGGGTGTGTCCAAGGCGATTGACGTGCGGAATTGACAGCTTGAAAGGGTTCAGGACAGGACTGCCGTGTTGTCGCCGTATCAGGTGCTCTTAGGGGAACATTGACAATGCAGAAAGCAGGGCAGATGCCGCCAAATTATTCCCACGATCCAGCGGCGCCAAGCCGTGAAAATCCTATCATAACAGCCCGTCCGTCGCCCCAGGAGGTCTCAAAGGGGATGCAGCACCCAAGCACCCCGGTGAGGCCGCTGACTTGCTCCCTTGTTTTGGTTTTCACGTAGGCTGAGCCCCAGCTTTGAAACTGAGAAACGGCTTGCAATTGCCGGAAATGAACCAGCCAAACTCAAGCCACAACAAACAGAGAGCACCCAACTCACATTGACAAATTCCAGGCTACATTCTCTAATCAAAACTTGCTCGAACATTACACTTACGCTCTCGCTCGTGAAAGTCACGGATCAAATAACAAAAGCCATAAGTAACACAGACCCACTAAACATGAGCAAAACCAATAGCCTAATGTTTTTGTATTGTTTCCAGAGAAAGCCACATCCTCTAAGGCACGCAGGTGCTACGGGCGATACAAAAACGAGCGGAAGTGATTTATAAAACACGCTAAATGCATGTTATGAACACAAAACGCAATAAAAAGTATGTAATGTACTTAGGTGTTCAAGTGGATAGACACGGCTGAGACCAGCAGCGTTTCCACTATCTTGCCCAACATCGTGGTCCAAACAACACTCCTCAGCCTTAGCGACATGGCAAATTTTGCCCATGAGAGTTTAGCCGGCCGCACGCAGTTGCCCCGGAGGATCCCTGAGATAGCTCAAGCACTCCTTCCAGCTGAAGGAAAAGACAGCAGTGCCTACTAGATAGGGCGGTGCGTAACCTTGATTGCCCTGAAAAACAGGGTCCATAACTCGGAAGCAGAACGATGCGTACTTAGAGCCGAATGTAAGGGCAAGGTCCGGCCCTGTGGCCTCGTAAGGCACCGAAAGCAAGGAAAACAGTGTAGCCGGCAAACAGGTATTCCATTCTGTCAGGCTGAGGGCACATAAGCCTTCTGAATGAGGCAACACTAGGCCGGACTCCCGTTTTTCCTTGAGCCTCGCTAGGGGGTTCCTAGTGAGTTGGAAAGATCGTCGCTAGTGCATTCGTCACGGCTATCGACTTCTCGGTCAGCAACGTTTACCACTTGCCGAATCGCGCAGCGGTTATTCTCAGGCGAGGGAGGACTCTCAAGCCATCGGACGCGTCAAAGCTGCAACCGTATGGTCACGAAAACAAAAGCCATTCTTTCTCAAAAGCATATCCAAGTCGTTTTAAGAGGAATAATGCTTGGATAGATTTTGTGACACGGCATCGTCCGTTCCGAGCCGTCCGACAGGTCCGTCACTCTCCACGCGGCTGTCAACTTGTGTATCAGCAGCGTTTAACACTTCCTGATTCGCGCTGTTCTTCATCTCAGGAGCGGATTTACAAGCTGTCGGCCGCGTCAGGGCTTCAACCGTATGGTCAGCTAAACAAAGTCCCTTCTTGCTCAAAAGCACATCAGAGTCATTCGAAGATAGATTGCGCTTGGGCAAGTTTTGTGACACGGCAATCCCCATTGCGAACAGTCCGAACGGCCCCTCAGTCTCCACGCGGCTATGAACCTGTGGATCAGCTCATTGTACAATACCAACGTACCAAGCGCGCTTCTTTGCTCTCGGCTGCGGCCTGGCCCTGTAGGCGTGGGCCGTGTGTGCACCCTGAGGTGCTCAGGTATGCACGCCGAGCCCTACTACGTCCGCCAGGCTCGCCTGCCCATTCAAAAAACCCTACCGCACCACCTGCTGCTGGTTTATGCGACTTTCATGCGTCCACTCCACACTTTCAGTCAATAGCACAATCGTTTGCTAGTGTCAGTTATCCGGGATCTGCTTCAGCGCATCTCCTGTTGATAGATTTACCACACGTCTCCAGCAATGCACACGACTTTCACATATCGCCACCATTGGACGACGAAATAAAGGACGCGTTAGACGCAATGAAAAAGGGTTCGGCCCCCGGCCCTGACGGACTTCCTCCTGAGTTTTACGTACAGTTCTGGCCTATCGCTGGCCCATTTATGTCACGCGTCCTTCGTAAATATTTCCAAGATCTTACCTCCCGAACTGTTTCTATAGAGGCCATATTACACTAGTTCCCAAAAAAGACCCATTGTACACGTGACCGGAAAATTGGCGCCCTATTACCCTTCAGCATGTAGATTACAAACTCTTGGCCAACATCCTGGTTCGCCGAATCAGTCCTTCTCTTGCATCAGTAAACGCTCCCCGCGAGTTTTGTTCCATTCCGGGGCGAGAAATTCACACCAGTACATTGTTAACGCGCGACATGATCCACTACAGCACTGGCCGATGTAGCCAAGGGCTGAATGGTTTCCTTAGATGAGGAAAAAGTTTTTGATTTCAGTCAGCATGACTGCTCACCAAATGTTTCACATGCGTTCGATTTCCCGGACAATTTCATTCACCTCATTCACGCCATGTATACCAATTCTGAAAGTATCCTTTACCTAGATTCTCGTGAGATTCGCCCCTTTCAGCCACGCGAGGGTTCCGTCAGGCATGTTCATCTGTCAGTCCTATTGTCCTTGCATTAAAACCCTTCTTAAGGGCCTTTGAACGTGACCCCTACCTGGTGACACGCAAGTAAAGGTCATTGCATATACTGATGATATTACCCTATATGTCCATAATGACAGTCGCTGGAGGATGCCCTTTATAACTTTTCATCATTCGGGTATGATCCAGGTGCGAAGGCTAAATATTTTTAAAGCGAAGATTTCTTTATTGCAATCCCAGCGGTCATGTCAGTATCACATCGCCTTCAGAATCGTCTCCTACCACTACGATCATCGGCGTCACTTTCAATGTATTCGGTCTACATGACACACCTGGCCATTCGTTCTACAAACTCTCGAAAATGATGTCACAGTTGCCAAACATTGTGATTTCTGCTCTGCAAAGCGGGTACTTATCGCAACCGATTTATCTAGGAAAATTTTGGTACATTTGCCATGCTGTAAAACCCCCGCTTCGCGACTAAGCAAAGTACAAAGTGCAGTTGCATCAATTCGTTTTTCTGGTCTGGTGCACAGATTATCTCGTCCGACGTTTAGCTCAACCGCAAGACCATGGCGGCTTTGCGTTCCCGATGTTCTTCCATCGCTTCTATCTTGTGCCTGCGCACTCTATTGAGAATAATAAGTAGTGACCTGTACGCTCGCACAGCACTGACTTGTTACCACCTTAGGCGATTGCTAGGTGTCGTGATGCCGGATAACTTATAAACCGCAATTCCAGTCACACACTACCCGTTTTTTGTAACGAGCCCTTCTGGCACTTTTCTCGAACATCTAGAGCTACGTCCCGAGACAGAGGGTACCGACTCTGATGTGGTGGACACAATGGCCCCCTTTCTGCTGCCCGTGGTTCCCGCACCGCCAATCTATGAACCACCCATGGAACGAATAATTTAGCGGCGTCGCCAGGCCATCTCCGTGATTTCGTTTGGCGGTTGGGCTGGGGCTTACTCTCCGCTCGAGATCGTTGCAGGGTTGTTGCAAGTGGTGCGCGTCTCCACGTGCCCCAACTGCACTACGATTGGAACTGACCGTCATGCGACGCTGCATGCGCAGTAGCTCGCGCCTATAG
>NC_051185.1:96172513-96210539 GCF_013339695.2 Rhipicephalus sanguineus | reverse complement strand
CAATCGAATTTTTTTGATCGAAGAAAGACCTACACCGTGAACGTGTACAGCGTACGACGCACTCTGGCAGCGTTGTCATGGAGTTGGCCCGTTAAACCGTGGACAACGCATAAAGCTGCAGGCGAATAAAATTTCCAGACTTCCGTTGCGGCAGAACGCGTTCCGCCACACTACGATATTGCTTTCCGCAAACACCGTTCTGAATAATTAAATATTATGCTTTTCGTCATGGCGTTCAGACACGAATATGGTATCCTTGCAGTTTTTTGTTGACCTGGTTTGTTAGAGTGATCCGGTCCAAAGTGTTTGCCATCGAGCTTTCCAGCTAAATAAAAGCCAGTGTGCTGAAATTGGTAGGCACAACATTCATTTCAGGCAAAACTAAGCAGGAAATAAAGAAATAATGCTTTTTCGCAAACCGCTGCGCCTATCGGCGTCCCGTGTGTTAGACGAAGTGACGTTTTGAGACGTTAAATGTTCACGGAAACGGGCGGTGCCAACCACGCCCGCCTGTCGATCGCGGCTCACAACCCGCCTTCGTCCCAGAGCAGTTTTTAGAGCCAGTACGATCGGTACCGCTAGCGAATAATGCTCCCGGTTGGGAAGAGGCATCTAGAGGGTGGGCACGTCTCAGCGCTTTTGTGGAAAGGGAGAGTGGCTTGTGAAGGAGAGAAAGGAAAGTAGCGGGGGCACGGAAACTACACCTTGTATTCGCGCGCGGGGACAATTGACGTCACGGCCGTCGATGCTAAGCCACGCGCGCGATGGCTGCAGCCGCCAAGCGCTGACAATCGTACGAAAATGCAGTCAACTGTTCAAATATATCTGAAATAAACTCTGAAAATTAGAACAGTCACGTCTTCCGAGTGAAAATTTGATGTTTTCGTCATTCTTTCCGATTTTGGCTTTAGTACCACTTTAACGATGCTCACGGGAAGAACTCGCCAGATTTGCTGCAGCGGTGGCTGGACGTGTATAAGTGTCTAATAGGCTTTGGAGTGCGTATTTGGCTCTAGCAAGACCACTGCGCAACTTTCATCAACGTTACAGCCGATTTGTCCCCATACTGCTCTTAGGGATAGCGCAGCACTCTCCCGTGTATATACGTATCATGACAGTATCGGATTGCAGGATTTCGGATTGTGACAGTATCGCTATAAGTGCAATAAAATGTACACGTTGTAACGTACTACCGTTATATGCGGACCGGCAAAATGAAAATAAATAATATATACGCATGTTTTAGAAAAATTGGCAAATCATATTACGTTGTTGCCATCTCAAGACGCAGTTCTAATAAAAATTAAGTTAAAGGTAACGTTTGTCACACAGAATGATTCAATAGGAGTGCCTCTGTATTGCTGTCGATGAGATATTGACGAAGTACTTGAGGAAACCTCGCAACATTTGGTAGAACGATTAATGTGGGTGCCTTTGATGAGGCGTACGAAGTTATAAGCAAATATTGGCTCCAGCAGCAACGCGCCGATCACAGCGACCTTTACTGTACAGACTCTCACAGTACAGTATCTATACTGCTCTAAATTGTTTGTAAGACAACCGCCTTTTTCATGATCCCATGTACGTGCAGCAGCATACATCTTTGTCAGGTTGGGGTGCTCTAACTCATCGACTTTTGGTGGTGAATAGATTGTGCTTGCACACAATTGCGATAGATTTACACACACCCGGATACAGCTCTTCCATGGTAATGTACTAAGCAGGCGGAATTATTTAACTATTTTTTTAAAACACGAAAGGTAACCACTCGTCACGAGTCGCACTGGTTGAAAACGACCACTCAAGGTTCATTTTGTTGCGGATTTCTTTTTTCTTCAAGTTCACAACCGAACACGCACTGTGTATTAGCATTAAAAATTGCCTCGCAGCGTCAGTATCGATAACGGGCAGCGTAAATAGCGTGCTAACCACGCGTTCGCCAGCATGCGCGCCACATCGTTAGTTTGATCTTGAGAGTAAAGAAGGGGAGGCGCAAAATAAAACAGGGACTTAAAGAGGACACGGACACACAGGCGCACAATCGCAACCTGGAAGTTTATTCAACAGGCAACACATATAAAGCTACAAGTCGGCACGTGGGTACAGGTTCTCTCGCTATAGAATACAATGACTTTCCGCATCCAATTTGTGAGGGCAGATGCGTCAAGACGAAAAATAAGGGGGAAAGACGTTCGCGATATAAACTGTCCAATCACCTGCGGCGCATACCCGCGTACCGCGGTCCGTGGTATACGGGTATGTGCCACACGTGTCTGGAAAAAAGGTGTTTCACGACGTACGCGACAGGATTGTCACGTTATTCATTTCAGGACCAGACATTCATATTAATCAAATCCTCTTACCCTCGCCTGCTAATCTTAGTCAGCACCAAGTTAAGGAGGCGATCACGAGAGCACCTAAGAAGTAGGCGGATGATAGATAGATAGATAGATAGATAGATAGATAGATAGATAGATAGATAGATAGATAGATAGATAGATAGATAGATAGATAGATAGATAGATACTCAAAGTGTCCTTGGTTCGTTGGGAAATGCTAAGCATTTTAAACGACATAATAATGTCATCAACTGGGAGGTGAATCCTTAAAGCATGTGATATTGCGTGGCAGAATCCTAGAATCGCAACAGGCGTCCAAAATACGTGAATTGCGCTCCGAGTGGGGTGGCTTAACGCTGTCCACGTCATTACAAAGTATGCAAGCTGCGCAGATACGCTGGCACTACGGAGGGCGTATTGGACAAATCGCCAATATCGCAAAAGGAAGAATTATGGCGTAGTGGGCCACTTCGCAGCTACTTGCAGTAGGCGTTCTGGGATAGTTTCAGACGGCCACTGTTACGCGCACAAACGTTCCTTTCTTGCGGCATGGCTGAAGGCGATACGCACGAGGACCTACTGCACTATGGCCGTTCTAAGTCTTCTTGAAGGCGAAGCTCAAGCGTCCTACAATTTTTTTTTTAGTTTGAGGAAGCACGATCGAAACAAAATTTACCAACTACATACTCAAAGCAACGCTGTGAAATCTCCAGATAAACAGTTCAACAGTCTCTCGCTTACTGGTTGTTAAATGCACTCGCTTAGTGATTGTTAAATGCACTCGTTTAGTGATTGGTAAATGCACTCTATTTTCTCGCAGATGGAAACACAGTGCAAAGCGACTTAAGCACTAAGCTTCGATAAAGGTATGGTAAATATTGGAAAAATGTGTGTGTATCTCCATCTGAAATTGTTTTTTTACTACCAATGCGCGTGGTGATGCGGACGCTGCAAGAACTACACCGTGAACGTGTGCATGCAACATAATAGGCTGCAACTTAAGAATATATACAAGCTGCACCCCCACAACTGCGGCGCGCCCGCCATTCATTTGTGAAAAAGAGTCGAGAGACGTGGTTTCCGTAGCAACCATATGTACTTTTCATGTGCAGATGTAGATACTACGCATAATAAAGATGGAATAAATATAAATATGGATGTCGCCCCCGTTTAGATTACTACGTTCTCCCGAGGAGTGATGTTGGAATCCTTGCTGAAATTAGCCAGGAAGTTAAACTTATTCTACCGAGAACCAGAGACACGAGCAAGTGCCTGTATGGAAAAATCACCTACCTGAAATACGGGAATAGGTGATTGACGTCATGAAGATCAGCAAATGCTGTTGGATGGGACATATATGGAAGTTGTCTCCATGAGGGACAGCGACGACTGTGGGTGCAGCTTAGATATATCTTAAGGTTTTAGCCAAGGAGCTTAAAAATACTTTCATTTTAAACCTCCCTGGTTGTAACCGACTGCATGCCGTCTTGTGTCGTCGTCATCATTACATCGCTGGACACCGCACATAGCTAAAAGAAAGAAAAAAAAAATATCAGAATTCTGTTACGGCAGAACGTGGCCCATCAATTTGCTTCATTCGTATCCGAAGACGCCCTTGTGATAATCAAAAATAAGCATTTATTCATGGCGAAAGGACACAAGTATAATATTGTGGCAGTTTTTGTTGATCAGACGTAAACAAAGTTTACTGTAAGAACTCCTCAGTTTTGCTACAGCTCTGGGTTTGCTAAATGTCAATAAGGCTTTGGCATAAGTAAACGTGGCAGTTGTCAAAGTTACAGCCGATTTGTCCGCACACTGCTTTTAGGGACAGCCCGCCACGGGGGTCTAATGGTTAAGGCGCTCGACGGCTGACCCGAAGGTCGCGGGATCGAATCCCGGCCGCGACGGCTGCATTTTCGATGGAGGCGAAAATGTTTGAGGCCCGCGTACTTGGATTTACGTGCACGTTAAAGAAGCCCAGATGGTCGAAATTTGTGGAGCCCTCCACTACGGCGTCTCTCATAATTATGTTGTGGTTTTTGGACATTAAACACCAGATAATATTATTGTTATCATGCTTTTAGGGACAGCGAAGCGCTCTCCCGTATACAATAACGATATTGACAAAAGCAGAAAATTCGAAGGTCATAACCGGCTGTCATCATATCTGGACATGCAAATCAAAAAGATAGATAACGCCCACATGTTTTGCCGTACATGTAGGCCTACTCAGCCAAAAACGATGAGTGAATAGGGTCGAACAGTTGAAACCATATTCAAGAACACTTAAAAATTTTATCATAGGCTTCATAAATAACGATAATATTATTAAAAGTGTGCCTGAACACCCTCTGAATATCGGAAAAACAACGAGCGCATTATTATCTCGTAGCGTTTATGGTCTTTTCGGCACAATTCGTGACGGCAGCAGTGTGTTTACGTGACATCACAAGGAAATAAGCTTTCGATTGATTTATATGCGAGGGATACCAGTTGCGAATTTTCTCATACACTGCTTTGCATTCATTCGCACGCGCGTTCTGCCTTGTCTCGTATGAAAATCATGCGCGATTAAGTGATTTCTCTTTGACTGAGCGTTTTCAAAAGCGCGAACGGAGGTCACAGCGTGTAGCCGAAAAGCGCGAAATTCTGACAGGTTCGCGACTTAGTGCTGCAATTGTCGACTTGTTGTACGAGGAAATAAGCTGCAAGCAGAAGATAGCGCCCGTGCGAAAGGTAGTGTAGGTCAGAAAAAAAGCCCTCGGTCGTTGAACTCTGAGTCGTTAAAGGGCCATTTGAGCATGCTTAAAAATGTCGGAAATCTGCAGGGACAGATAATGTTCAGAAGTCCGTTAGAGCCAAAATTGACCTATGATATCACGTTCCCTTTCAAGACGCATTCCTAATAAAAAATCATTTAGAGGGAAATTTGGTATCATAGAGTGACCTCTTAATGCTATCCGGACATTTTTCTTGATCAGACGTAAACAAAATACTTAACTAAAAGACGTACACGAAATATTTACCTAAAACTTGCAAGGCCTATTAGAGCAATTACTGCGGGTGCATTTTATGAAACTTAAGAGATGGCATACATACTGTGGCTGCAGAGGCCCGTCTCATGCGCCGCTATCTTTCGCTTTACAGTACATGAGTTCGTAGAATACACACATCCATATTTTCGGGACGGCTGACTGCTCTCGTATTCAAGAGTACGTACAGTACTCTGAATTGTCAAGAATATCTTCAAACACATAGTACAGTACATCGTAATTTCAATCGTCAACCATTTTCAATCTACCGTACTTTAAAATGTTTGTAAGACGAGTGTCTCCTTGGTAATTGTCTATAGGTGCAGCTGCATACGTCTCTCCTATGGTAAGTTGCTCTAACTCATTCACTTGCCGTGCTGAATAGAGTGTGCTTCCATTCAACTGCGGCAGCCTTATACAAAGCCGCATACAACTCTTCCACGGTAAGGTGCCAAGTAAACTAAACCATTTGCCTATTTTCCTCAAAGTACGAATTATAACAGCTGATGACAAATTTTGCTCAATCGCTCTTACCACAAAAGCAGTTTACAGTTGAGCACGAATTTTACAGCGAAAGCTGTATATTGCTGGGCGAAACGAAAAACCGTTCGCCACATATTTCCATAATGGTCTGCATTGGCTGCGCAGTTAGTTACGTCGTTCCTCTACGTCGCATTCAAGCGCACACGCCATTGGCTGCGCCGTCAGTGACGTCGTCTCTCCGTCGGACCGAAGCATGCGCGGCATGGCGGGCGGATGCTTTGCTTGGCGGAAGCAGCTAGGAAGAGGCAGTGCCGGCAGCAAAGCGTCCACATGGCAATGGCGCAACACGTTCGGCCGGGACAACGCCCGCTTTCGGCGGCAGTTTCTCAAGCGGCACTTCGGCTGCAGTTGCGACGTCTGCGACCGCCTGTGGTTCGACAACAACCTGGCTATGATCGACGCGATGCGGTCTAAACAACAACGGAACAATGCCATGGAGGCACTGATGCGGTGGTTCCCCTGCTTCTCCCGACCCGGTCAGTTTCGGGTCTGCGGGACATGCAAGGAATCGCAAAATCAAAGGAAGTATACCAAATTTAAGCCTCGTTAGCGGCTACGGTTACTTACCGATACCTTCACATTTGCCCAGGCTCAGCTTCGTCGAGGAACGACTAGTAGCCCCGCGTCTGCTCAAACACGGTGGATTGCTGGAATGAACACAAGAAGGATATGTTTGCAATGACAACGCAACTCAGCAAGCCAACGGCATTTGGGACCGCTTTATTGAGCTGCTCGAACGCATCATAGTACCCGGCGACGACATGCAAATCTGGCTCGTGCAGGAGATGGCGTTCCTGGAACGCGTTGAACTTCGAAACAATGATCCTGAGGCGTGTGCGATGTACGACAACAAGCTCTTCGACGTCATCCTCAACATCCTGAAAGACCCGCGGATTTCGCCGTTCAAACCATACCAATAATTGAGGAAGGTTTCAAAAGAACGTCGAGATTAATCCACTGCTTACCACTGGGGCCGCACTTTTCAGCTTCGCTGGTTTAATTATAGTAGAGGCCACCATTATAGATGCGGTGAGTGAAGATAAGTAAATAAATATATAAATAATATTATTTAAAGTATCGGTTCGAGTACATCCGCCTAGGGTCAGCTCCACCGCTGGGGTGCTATGCAGGATGGCCCGAGCCTCTCGGGCACACAAGTTTGCTCCGAGCTTGCATTACTGTGGTCATCACAGGAATATTGTGCAAAACACGCGATAGCAGCGTTGATAAAAACGGCCACAAGAACGATAATGGCGCGACAAACGCATATGCGGCATTTGCGGCGGTTTTCAAAGAAACACCAAGGTCAATCTAAATAGGTCGCGAAAGTCGGAACGAAAAGTGGTCGGAAACCTATTGCGACAAACATCAACACCCGCGTGACGATTAAAGCGCTACTAGGTGAGAGGGGGACAAATAATGAAAACAAAAAATTAATTAAACGTTTATTTTCATTAGTTTTAATTTTATTTGTCACGAATTAAATTAGTAGATTACTTTAATCAAACTTTAGCCTTGGGTATGTGGTTGAGTGGCCAATTTTTTTTTTCGTTTATTGTCAGAAACAGCGGGCACATGCAGGCAGTCTGGCAACATGGGCCAACGGTTTTGCACATTTTCAGATGCTGTCGTCCGTAGGTGATTCCGTAGGTGTTCCTGTCCGTAGGTGTTCCTGTCGTCCGTAGGTGATTTCCTCGCATAAGCGCTGTTTTCTAGTCGTGGTACTTGGCAGAAGATAATATAGCCCATCGCAGCCATCGGGAACCGTTTCAGTGACTGTGTTTTGCCAGCGCACGGCCGGCGTGCTGTCGCCCTTCGGGACGATGAGTCCGCCACGCTCCGCGAAGAAACGCTGCGCTGTCTACGGATGCAAGAGCAACACGTGTGCAAGGTTTGTGTGCACGTTGAATTGTTATGCTACTTCTGATTTCTGTGTTATATGTTTTGGGGTAATATCCTGTTCAACTGCAATACTTCGCCAATAAAATAGACCTTATTTATCAAATCTGTCTTTTTCGTCTTCCCGTTATCTTGCAGGCTTCCATTATGGAGCCGTCATAGTGATATGAAAAAGAACGTGCAGCTATAAAAAAAGTAAGAAGCGGCGCCCTGTCAAAAAATTTCATGATTTCGCGCCCATCACGTTAAAACGTGACGTCATTACCGCTTCCGGTTGTGACGTCATCTTTTTCTCTTTTTCGTAATTCTGTTTGTCCCCTCCTCACATAGATGGCGACTGTGGCAACAACTAGCCACCGGCTTGACACGTGGGCTTCTACGGAAGTTACGCTACCAGTTTACATATACCTTGGAAACACCGCGAGCGAACGCGTCAGCGCCGGCACTTAGTCAACATTTTGACGGTGCACCGACGCCAGCGTGATTGTCGAGCTATCTTTTTCCCAACTAATCATCGCGCCTCCCACGGTAGTGTTCGTGGGCGTTTGTCCTCTTTCGGAATTTTTTTTTTCATTCCACCTGCAGCATGAAAATTTCCACTCTCGAAGGCAACAAGGGCGTACACGCAGCACACTGGTACAGCTCGTTTCGCTTCTCTGGAATATTACAGATAAATAAACGGACAGGTTACTGCTATACTACATTACACGTCTGAAGATTGTTCTGTAGTAACGAATCGGTAGAAACAATGTCTCCCCAAACAAGTAAATAATAACATTTTTCGCCGCAAATCCCACCAGGGGCGCTTGCTTCGTGGCTGTGAGTGGTACGTCGTGAGCGTGGCGAAACTGAATGCGAGACGTCGTAGCCACAAGATGATATACCTTTTAGTTCTTGGTGCGTGTGTGCATAGCCTGTGCGATTAAGCTGATAGATGAATCGTGCCGCTGGCTGGCGTTGCGCAGTGAGCACTGCTCCTCGGCAAGAGGAAACGCGGTGGGCGGACCCGCTCTTCGCCGCGGGCGTATGCCAATCAAACTGACTGGCGCGCGAACTCGGGCACAAACTCGTTGATTCTGACACGGCCCCAGTTCAACTTGTGTCTGCCATAGTGCCGGTGTGCCTGTCAAGTGTTTCATGCTGTGGGTGCTAGTCAGCAGCTTCTTTGCATATAAAATAATTTGGTCAGCTTGCACTACTTGTGCGAGGCTGAGGCCATCGGAGGAGCTTGTGGTCACCTAGCTTCTTCCAGCTTTTTACATGGCTCGTCTACTCAGTATGCTTGGTCTCCTTCGGCGTAATGACCGTGTCACTTCGGTCTCAATATTGGTGCTATTGATTAGGAAGGTCTTAACATGATATTGAATAGTACTTCCTTAACTTCAACATTTTAATTACCGCGAAAATAAATACCCAGGTTTAATTCCCAAGGTCCTGAACAGAACATAGGTAATTAGCATAATAATAATTAGATCGATCCTAATTAACACGACCTCGGTGAGTAAGGTCTTGATTATCTTGGATTTATTCGCACGCTCCTAATTAGCGTAGCGTTAGTGAGCAATAATGGTTAATGTTTTAATTATCGCGCCAGTAATTACTCAGGTTTCAAGGTCCTGAATAGTAATGAGGTAATTTGCATAATCCTAATGAACACGATCCTAATTAGCGGTGCGTTAAATAGCATCAATTTATAATGCCTTATTACCACGGCAATATTTACTCAGGTTTAATTCGCAAGGTCCTGCATAGTACAGATGTAATTAGCATAATCCTAATTACCGCGATCCTAATTAACACGCTCTCGGTGAGTAGGGTCCTGATTAACCTGGTTTTAATTACACGCTCCTAGCGTCGTGTAAATTAGCATGATCTTAATTACCTTGTTCTTAGCTTTACACGACTTCGTTAGCATGGTCTTGGTTAGATGTGGCTTAGTTAGATCGGCCTTAGCATGATTTGGCCTAATCAGCTTCGTCATAGCACGTACTGACTTAACTAGGTATACCGCCCAGCCAATCAGCTAATCAGCCTGGCGGACGTGCTCTGGGAGCGAGCAGACGATGAAGAAGAGAACGAAGAGGGCGCGCGCCGGCCGAGCAACGCACTAGCATGTACTACCCGACCATGGTGATTATACGCGTGGCCTCGGCGATTAGCTCTAGCCGCGGTGTTGTAAGGCGCTCGGTCGTAACTAATCTCAAAGGCCACGGCGTTGATTATTCTAGAGGATTCTTAGTGCAGACATTAAATGCTTGAAAATGAATTGAAACGGCCCGCGCACACATAAAAAATATAGTTAGTAGAGCTTTCTGCCACTTTTCTTGCATGGGCGCACCTTTGCACTGAGTGGAACGACAAACAAATGAAAGAAGCCGCCTCCAGTTTGACGACACCACCCAACCTTCTCGACCGCCCTTGACATGACGCCGCCTTCCATCGTAACCAATGGAACGGAGCGCTCGCTGAGGGACGAATTTCACCTTCTGGTACTGTTAGCTCGTTGAAAAGAGGGTGTCACCAGAGCTCGGGAAGATCCCGAGTTTCGCCAAACTCGGGCCATCTTGCATAGCACCCCTGGTCCGCCTGGCATTGCACTGTCCACAAAATTGGCCCGCGCTATCCTTAATTAGAAGTGGTGCGAGCACTGAGTGACAGTTTTGTTTGTGTTCCAAGCACATCCAGTCGAGCTCTTCTTTCCGGTTTTGCTAATAATCATCAATAGTCTTCATAAACAGTCTAAAAATTCGACGCATCCCACGCCTTGTGGGAATCGGTTTCATGCGAAGTCGTCAGCGAGTAGTGGATCGACGTGTTTTTCCAAGTGTTGTAGTTTTGTGCAGATCGTGCGCTTACCAGGCACGTCAACAACACTCGCGTTTAAATGGAAAATTATGGTCTGATGTAACGTCAGTATTCACGTTAGAGTACCTACGTCAGTATTATTGAAACGAAGTACACATTGCGGTGGATGATGTGAATGTCACACGTAACTTTCGTTAGCTTATTCCTCCAGGGTGGAGAAACGCTTCAATATAGCTTGCTGCATCATTTGAATACGTATGTATTGTTTATTAGACCTTTTAAAAGCGAAGCCATCACTGGAACCACAGACGTTAACCTGATATGACGCCCGCATCGTAGGAGTACATAATTAAACTTTATTGCTTTGTTGTAGAATTTCATAGCCAGCACCACGGCCCAGTTGACGTTGCACCGACATTACACCTGCATAGGGTGTTTTTCCAAAGCAGTTTCTAGACCATGCCTATGGCTCTGTGTTAGAATACCTGAGTGCCACGCAGAATGCTTGGGTTCGATACCTGCTGGGATCTCAATTTTTATTCTTTGCATTCGTATGGTCAACGGTGTCAATCTTGGTTTTACTCTAGAATTTAGAATGACCAATGTCTGTTCTTGTCGTTCCTGGGTAGATGGAAATTTTCAATCACCTGTGGCGCATACCTGTATGCCACGGCCCGTGGTTAACAGGTATGTGCCACACGTGTCTGGAATAAAGGGTTTGACGACCTACGCGACAGGATTTTGCCGTTATTCATGGCATGACCGGACAGTCATATTCGTCAAATCCTCTTACCCTCACATGCAAATTTTGGTTTACACCAATTTAAGGACGAGATCACGAGATTATTCAGACATAGGCGGCTATATAGATAAATTTACTGGCTTCATTGAAAGAGTTTCAGCACCTGGGATCGCTGCTGCACCTGGCGGAGGAGATCTCTAAGACGTGCTTCTTTCTACATGGCCTCTGAGGTACTCTTCGATAGCGCGCAAAGCACTAAGGTAAACCAAGGAATACGCCAGGGCACACGAGTGTCGCCGTACGAGTGCCAGTACCGGATACCTAGGTCAAGGTTAGGGTCGCCTCCAGAATTTTGTTCTCTGAGGAAGACCCCTCAAAATATTTTGACCAACTGTAGCCTTTAGATAAACAGCTTAAATCTCTAGATGAGGAGTTGAACAGTCTCCAATGTTTCCTTTGTATTTCCATGCTTCAAGGAGTACTGTGTTTCCTCGCAGATGCGAACACAGCTGAGAGCTACTTAAGAACTAAGCTTCGATAAAGATATGCATTCTATAGCATACTATAACATAGCATAGAGTGAATAATACTATAGTCGGTTACAAGCTATAAAGTAATACAAGCTTCATCGTCAAAAACTACGGCACCCTTGCGTATTATCTGTGCAAAACACTACGCATAATCAATATCGACGTCATTCTTATTTCGAGTACTACGTTTCCCCGAGCAGCGATGTCGGAATGCTTGCTGAAGTTAGCCAAGAAATCGTCTGTAAGACAAGCGTCTCCTTGATGATTGTGCATTGGTAGAGCTCCATACGTCTCTTCTATGGTAGGTTGCTCTAAATAATTAACTTGTCGTGCTAATCTTTTGTGCTTCCATTCAACGGCGTTAGTTTTACACACACATACATACAGCTGTTTCATTCTGAGGTACAACTTAACTAAATAATTTCACTTATTTATCAAACGACACACTCTAACCACTGGCGAGCGTTTACACTCGACATCCCCCTTAGCAAAAGCTGCCCCATAGTTCAGTAAATATTCTTTGTACAAACAGTCATTCCTTCTTTCTACATACATAGATTTACTATGCTCTACAACTCTGCTGTACTTTGAAGGCTTTAGATGGAGAACTGTATTTATGAGAGCATTGTCGGGTGCCTCTCTTTGCTACGATAACAATTGCATGGACACCTCTTGCACATTTTTCCCGTCGCCGTCTCCTTGCACCAGCGTTTTGTGCAGTTAGGTCACGTCGGATGCTAAAGGTGTGAATTACCAACCTTATTTCGTATAACATTCCAATTTATCGCTATCACCCGCATCGCTTCGCCATTGCGGTGAACTGTGACTTTTCTGACACAAACTAATGCCGAATTCACTATAGCGCCCGCATCTGCAGAGATACCAGGGGGCACCTTAGCAGATACCTCCTGGTAATGTTATTAAATGCGAAGCATTTCTTAGCGAACTTCTGCGACTTTGAGCGTATCTATCTATCTATCTATCTATCTATCTATCTATCTATCTATCTATCTATCTATCTATCTATCTATCTATCTATCTATCTATCTAGCCGCCTACGACTTTGTGCTCTCCTGGCCGTTTCGTTAATCGGATGTATACCAAAATTGGTGTGTCATAACATGGCCTTATCACGAACATAAATGACATGTCATATCATGAAAATCATGACACGCATGTCATGAACAGCATGATTTACAATTCACGGCCTTTGGGCTCCCTGGCCGTTCCGTTAATCGGATGTATACCAATATTGGTGTGTCATAACATGTCCTTATCACGAACATAAATGACAGGTCATATCATGAAAATCATGACACGCATGTCATGAACAGCATGATTTACATTCCACGGCCTTTGGGCTCTTGCGGCCGTTCCGTTAATTTCATATATACCAAAATTGGTACGGCGTGACAAGAGTTCATGACGAACATAATGACACGTCCTAACATGCAAATCATCACGCGCATGTCATGTGCAGCATGATTTACATGACATGGTCTCGCGGCGCTCGCGGCCGTTTAAATGAAGTGACACATACGAAAACTCGTATGACGAGACATTTCTGCATGACGAACATAACTGACACGTGGTAACATGAAAATCATGATATACATGTCATGTATGACATGATTTACATGCCACGCTCATGGCGCACTCGCGGCCGTTTCGCGAGATTGATATACACCAAAATTGGTATTGTGCGATGTGACTTTATGAAGAACATGAGTAACAGGTGGTAGCACGAAAACCATGACATCCATGACATGTACGTCATGATTTACATGCCACGCTTATGGTGCATTCGCGTCCGTTTCGCTTGCATGATATACACCAAAAGTGGTGTTACGCGGCATGACTGTATGACGAACGTAAGTGAGACGTGTTAACATGAAAATCATGACATGCAAGTCATGTACGCCCTGATTTACACGCCACGCTCATGATGCGCTAGCGGCAGTTTCAGTAGATTGGTATACACCAAAATTGGTATTGCGCGATGTGACTGTATGAAGAATATGAATGACAGTTGGTAAGATGAAAACCATGACATGCATGTCATGTATGTCATGATTTCCATGCCACGCTCATGGTGCATTCGCGTCCGTTTCGCTTGCGTGATATACACCAAAATTGGTGTTACGCGACACGACTGTATGACGAACGTAAGTGAGACGTGGTAACATAAAATCATGACATGCAATTCATGTACGCCCTGATTTACATGTCACGCTCATGATGCGCTAGCGGCAGTTTCAGTAGATTGATATACACCAAAATTGGTATTGCGCGATGTGACTGTATCAAGAACATGGATGATAGTTGGTCATGTTGGTCATGACAGTTGGCCAGACACGCGCATGTCATGTGCAGCATGATTTACATGACATGGTCTCGGGGCGCTCGCGGCCGTTTAAATGAAGTGATACATACGAAAACTGGTATGACGAGACAATTCTGCATGACGAACATAACTGACACGTTGTAACATGAAAATCATGCCATGCATGAAATGTACGTCATGATTTACATGCCATGCTCATGGCGCACTCGTGGCCGTTTCACTAATTGATATGCACCAAAATTGGTATTGCGCGATGTGACTGTATGAAGAACATGAATAACAGGTGGTAACATGAAAACTATGACATGCATGCCATGTGTGTCATGACTTGCATGCCACGCTCATGGTGCATTCACGGCCGTTTCGAAAGCTTGATATACACCAAAATTTCTATTGCGCGATGTGACTGTATGATGAACATTAGTGACAGGTGGTAACATGAAAAACCATAATATTCATGTCATGTATGGCTTGATTTACATGCTCTACTCATGGTGCACTCGCGGCCATTTCGCTCCTTTGATATACACCAAAATTGGTATTGCGTGATGTGACTGTATGACGAACATAAATGAGAGGTCTTAACATGCGAATCGTGTTATGGATGTCATGTACAGTATGATTTACATGCCACTGTCATGGTGCGCTTCCGGCCGTTTTGTTAACGTGATATATACCAAAATTGGTATGGCATGACACGAGTGCGTGATGAACATAAACGACAGGTCATGCATTTATATACCAGAATATGCGTTTCATTGGCATGGTGTACACTAGATTGTGCATTGCATGCGTGCATGGCAAACATGCGATATATGGTGGACTAGATGCCAATGCATGAATGATTTCATTTGGCTCAAAGACAAACAAGGCGATGTATGCAGCTCTTTGCTGGCTGCTTCGCATTACATCGATTCCCACAGTGCGTGGGATCTGCCGAATTTTTTTATTTTTTGTTTATTCAATACTGCCAGCAACCTTTGGTCGCCAAGGCAGGGGTGCTAAAAAAGGAGAAAAAAATACACTATCTCCTTCTAAAGGGAACCATGTGGGGGTGCGAAGCAGCGCTGGGTGCTCACTTGTGTTTTCATTGTTGTTCCATTTGGATGTGCCCGTGTATGTGTCATTTGTGTGTGGAGTTGTGTATATGTTGTGAACCGCTTATGTTACCCTCCCCCCAAGCTCGATGTTTCCGTTGGGCTTCGTCTTCGCGTTGCCTCGCAGCTTCGAGATTTGCTTGCCGGCGTTGCCGTTTACGTTCAGCTTGCGAGCGTCCATAGCGCCGTTGCGAAGGAGAATGCAACGGCAGCGGGCGGGCGCTGCATTATATACGAGCGCACAGCTGTGGCGGAGAGAGAAACTGGAGAGAGAAACGAAGAGGACGCAGCGCTCACGCCACCTCCTCCACCCCACCTCCTCCCAAATCATCACGCTCACGCGAGGAGAGTGGTAGAGTTGGTGCATGCGCAGTGGGGAGCGGACGCGTGAGGGAAGGACGGACACAGCCCCGAGCAAAGGCTGCTTGGCATCTAAAAACTTCCACGTTCCCTTAAGCAATCGCCTAAAACAACTCGAAGCCGAAAGAAATCCTTTTTCTTCTCAGGCGATGTATTGATCCTCCCCCACACCCTTAGACAGCGTTCGGCACCTAAGTGGCTTCGCGCTGCCTCGACGATCGAAGGCATTGCAAGCTTTGAGCACTTCACCTGGTTTTGTATTGCCTCCGTGACCTGGTCACCTTCAACCAGGCGACGATGTCATGCGATGACACCACTTATGTGATGTAATGATGGCGCCATGGTGATGGCACAAATGTTGCCCATTGTGATGTCACGGTGAGGTCATTGCGTGATGATCTTTTTTTAATCAATAGTATTGACGCCGCGTATGTGCAGGCTGGCGCCGACGGTTAATTTTAACGTTTGATGAGGCGTCTAAGGCTCTCCCCTTAATATGAATCATAATATAGTGAATAAGATGTGTTCTCTTTCTGCCCAGCGGGTAATAAATCCGCATTCTGAGCGTGGGGCCCTAGGCCGAAAACCAGCACCGTCAAGAAAATTAATTTTTTATTCTACACTTTTTCTTAAGGGTTTTCTTATGTGACAGATGGACCAACAAACACTTTTCGCGTTGAGCATTCATATCGGTGCTGACGTATTTAGAAATCGGCTTTGCTCTATTCGAACTAAGCATTCCCAAAGCAACACTCATATTATAATTAATAGTTATTCTTAAACTCGCAGAAGAATTAGGCTGTCGTATTTTAATATATAACATGGAGGAGGACGCCGCATCTGAATCTGCATTGCTGGACAAAATACTCCCACGGAATTTCCCTCAGAGCCTGTTGTGGAAGTCAACTCTAATATTTTGCTAAGCCCGAGGCTGTTAAACCTAACGTGCATTGCACTAGTCGACAGCCCAAGTACCGCAGAACCTGCTAGTTATGCTGACGACATCTGTATTTGGCCGTAACTTGTGACATGGCTTCAGCCATAGAGTTTCCTAAAATTAACTAGAGGGGACTCTGGCGCTGCGATCGTTCAGCTACCATGGGAATGATGGGTAGTACACAAATTTGCCTAGTCTTCGTGCTTGCGGCTTCAAACGTACTTGTGATTTTCTTTATTGCTGTGTTTTGGCGTTGGTTTCGGATAAAAGAATAGACCGTTGTGAACTTCGTGACCAGGTTTGATTTGGTGAGACTATAAAAGTTAAAGTGGTGAAGTAAAACTGCTGACTTTTGTTGAACTTTGTTTTGCGAAAAAGCGGATGCAGCCGACGCGGAGCCAAACGGAGCCGAAAGAACGAAGTTTAGACAAATTTGTGTACTACCCATCATTCCCATGCTGGCTGAAGCGTCATGCGTTGCAGCTCCCATAGACACTAGCGCCAGAGTTCCCTCTAGTAAGTATTGTAGGAAACTCTATGGCTTCAGCTTTGGCTTCATAAAGGAGTCGCAAAGACATTACGCTATCTTCGTAGATAGGGACTCGAGGTTTGGCGTGAAAAGAGTGCCGTCGCGGCTTTCTCCAAGAACCCAGTGTCTGCTTGTGGAATATCAATTAACGAATGACTAATATGATACAGAAGGAGTCACAGGTTCTTGGGAGTAGTAATTGACAGAGACCTGTCGTGGACTCCGCACGTAAACTGCGTGAAAACGCGACTGACTGCTATCTCTCACTTGTTCCAGTTCCTTTCAGGAAAAAAAATGTGGGAAGTGTTGATACAGTCTAAATTATAGCTGCACAGGGTATTTTTATTGGCGTTGCCACAGGCGAAACAAACCACAGGGTCGTTGTCGTCGTCTTGTCGCTTGCGCTCGGCATCTCGGGCGCGTTCTATCTCGCTACTCTCGGCGTCCCTCATTGTAAGCTCGTTGCTCCTCGGATGTGGAAGGGCTCCACAATGAAAATGAAAATGTCGGAGCGAGAATGGTTTCCGCAGACAAGCCCGTTTTCAGGCTAAAGCCTTTGTAGTGAAATACTCCCGTAGTGAAAAAGGTCGCGAACAACTGCGACATGACAACGATGCGTCTACGCCAGACTTCCCGACTGGTTCTCTCGTTTGGTTGTGGATCCCAGCTCACATCCCTGGGCTTTCAAGCAAGTTTCTTGCGCGCTACGATGGCCCCTACCGCATCAAAGGCCGCACGTCCCCTGTCAACTACATAGTTGAACCATTTACACCATCCCACGACGTCAGACATCGTGGTTGTGACACGGTTCATGTCAGCAGACTTACGCCATACTATGACCCCTTGATGCTGCCTAAGCCTTAAGACGCCAGGATGGCTCATCTTCTCTCACGGGGGCAACTGTAGTGAAGAAGAGGAAAAGCCACGCTCGGTCGGCTGTTGCTGTGCGCGTGATCTGCGTTCCTGTTGAACCGGCGCTACTTCGACTGCACAAGTCATCAGTACTTTGTTAATAAACCGTCATAGGACACCTTACGCGAAAATTGACTATTGGTGTCCGTGTCGGCGGCGTCAATCTGAGTGATGCAACAAATCGTCACGTGATCACGTCAAGATCGCCGAAATTTGTGACATCATCGTGGCGTCACTGTGGCGGGCCGTTGTGGCCGTTGGTTTCGATGGATTCCGATGCGGCGTAAGGCACATTCAAACACAGTAGAGACCAAGAAGGGCTGTCTGACCTATTTCTTTATTTTTTCTAATCTGCCCAAGCGCGTGCGAGCTCGGCGCCAGATCATCGTTTTGTTCGCGATGAGGTGTGAGACATGCACAGAGCGTGATCTGATATCCCTCCCGACACACTCAGTGATCCAGTGACATACTGACGTCATCGATACGTCCCTATGACGTCACATGAAGACGACATCAGATGACATCATTGCTTCGTCAAAGCAGGGTCGATACTGGAGGCGCTGCAAAACCATGAGGGGTGCAGAAAGCTCACGAGGGGTCGGATGAGTGAATGCATTGGAATGAGCAGAAAAATCAAATGGCTTTCACCTTCGAGCTGTCTTAGGCGTGGTTGAGGGACCGTGTGGTATTTACAACGCAGCTCTTAGGCACCCGTTCCTGCGTGGAACGGCGTAGCCGTTAATAAAAAAGTTCAACGTTTCCGACACGAACGACCCGTTTCTCGTTCTAAACTCTGAGCAGATAATAGAGTTTGTTTGACAACATGCCAAAAAATGAATGAAAGCCTTCTGGCCAGATATAAAAGACCTTTATTATTCGGGGCGCGATGTGTCGCCGACTGAATAGCTTGCACTTAATTGTTACTTTCTGCTATGAGAATGACTAACGCTTATCACTAGCACATTCACTTTTCCACCTAAAAAGGCGGCCTTCAGAAGAATGGCGGACTCACATTACATGGCCCCTTCGTTGAGCAGGTGTTCAACGCTATCAAAATGTAGATATTTTAGAACCAATACCATTAACTTCCTGATTCAATTTCAAAGTACTTCTCTGCCGTAAATGTGTTGCCATTTATCGGCTGACTTCACTAATATATTCAGCATCAGGATTCGGCCAACCATTTCCACACGAATGCTTTTGGTGCGAGAATTTTTATGTGAATTCTAATTCTGTGCATAAACCGAATCTGACATGATATTTATAGCGCTATACCTTTTACATCGTTTCAGCTGCTGAATGTGTGGAGCGAGTGCTCGTAAACTACACGAATAGTTTCCTATATGCATGTGTACACGTATTTGGGCACGCGTGTGTTGTGGTCGAGCCTGACAAGCGTGTTTTCTTTAGTGATATCACATAATTCTACCTTGTGAAATTAGTAAAAAGTTCAACAAGGCGTGTTGCTGAGCTAGTTGTTTCATTACTTGAGAAACAATATAGGCATGGCGCAAAAAAGACCGGGGCGAAATAAAGACAACTTTTTTCCTTAGAATGTTTTCAAACCAACTAGCCCACTGACATTCTTTAACGAAGTGACAAAGACGTGCTTGCGACGTGTTTGTCAGTTCGGGTTTTCACTTCGTCGCCATCCTTTTACAGCGAAAGCTGTTATGAGATCATTTCTACGGCCGGTTTTGGCGCCGTAGCGGTTCGCCGCCGCCGCCGCCGCCGGTGTCCGTAATCACTATCGCACGAAATAAGAAAAAAAGGAAATAAGGAAAAAATTCTGCGATGGAACGAAGTTCTAACCTGGGCCCTCTGCGTGGGAGCCCAGTGTTCTACCTCAGGGCCATGCCGGTACTTGAAACTGCGTTGCAAAAAGACCCTATACAGGCTTCATGTCGGGAAGGAACCACATTAACATATGTAATGTAGTGTTGTAGAAGAGTAAAATAACAACCAGGCGTCACACAAACGCGAATTCTGTACCCGGGCGTCACACAATGCAAATTGTACAACGAGTGGGTTGTTGAGTGCTTCCAACCCATTACAAAGGCCTCTACGATAATTCTTCATCGTCATCAGCCACAACATCAACAAAGTGCACATAATGCCTTACAGATGTTTAGCGAGTACCACGGTTCTCCGCAGTATGACGAAAAATTGCATAGTGTCTGCTTCCCTACTTCACAAAAATTATGATTTATAGCGTAGTGGGTTCCTGGCAAGTGCACTTCTATTGGTTGCCAAGGAAGCCCATAAGGCTCCCATGATCCATTTCCTCAGGCTCTTAATAAAGTTAAATCCTTCTCTCTCTCTCGCTCTCCGTTTTTCCGGTTAACGTATGTGATAAAGCGTTCTGGGACAGGCAAATAACGACCGGGCGTCACACAATATTGTCGCGGTGCACCGTAAACGGACAACCAAGACGTTTTGCAGAAGAGCAAGCAGCCCGTTTTATGCAGCAGCATAGACAAGACCATACACACAAAACACGTCTTCTTCTTCGGTCAGAGTCCCGTTCCGCGAGACTGTCCGAGCCCACATCATCTTCTTCGTTGTCTGCATTAGAGCGGGCGCGGCAATGTGAATTACGTAACTAGCAGGTCGTTTAAAGCTTCAAACCCATTACAAAGGGCTCAGCCATAATTCTTCATCGTCATCAACTACCGCAGTATCAAAGTCCACACAATGCCTCACAGATGGTACAGAATAACGCAGAATAACGAATGTCGTGGTGGGTGCTTCCCAACTTTCCAAAAATTATGATTTTTGGCGAGGTGGGTACGTTACTAATGTAATTGTATTAGTAGCCAGAAGAGAGTTTATAACGTGCTCTAGAAATGCCGCTCTTCCAGCTTTCGCTGTGACTGTACTGCGCTTTCTGCGCAGGCCTGGCGCTTTTTGTGCCATACCAATCTTTCTCAAGTAAAAATCGGGTTCGCCTATTGCTTCCGACGTGCTTTTAGAAACAGTCGTGTTTCATATGATCATATTGCACGTGAAATACGATAAAAAATGCAGTTCCAACGTGGTGTACGCAAATGTTTCATGTAGCGAGACGCTGCAACAAGCGATGCAATGAACATTCGACGAATACTTTTCTCAAACGGCATGCCCATAGACGACATGCTGGGAGAAACGCACACCATGGCCAAAGGTTGAGCCATGCTCCGAAGAAGAGAGCATTTTTTTTTCAACCCCTGCCTCCCCCCACCACCCGTAATTGTCGCGAAACTCTCTTGACCAGGCAGGGTAGCGTAGCCGTCCCGACGGAGGCATAATGGTTTTTTCGCTGCGGCTAGCAGAATTTTTCAAGAAGTGTAGGTGTGTGAACATATGTGGTGGAAAGTCGAAATCGTGCGCAAGACGGATACATGGCAGGATTGCGGCACGGAATTCGGTATAGATCACCGCAGCGCGCGACCAGTGGCCCCGTGCTTTCATATGGACTCGCTCGCCTCATATAAGGCCACGTGTTGACTTCTGTTACGTCTCATCAGATTTTTGTTGTGTTTTTATCGGGTTTTCCCCATTGTTTTTTTCGTATTCTGTTACTATGGTGTGCTTGCATTTTTTATTAGCTCGTGTTCTTAGCGATGCAAGCGACACACGTGAGAGGTTTCTAGCATCTACCGCCGGGCATCGAGCATCTACCGCCGGTGTGCCCATCTAAACTAGCTACATGCGGACCACGGCAGTACAGTATTACTACACGGAAAATCACCACTGCTGAAACACCATAATAACGGGTGCAAAAGGTCGCGCCGGCGGCTTCCAGCCGTCGCCGGGGCCAACACCAAGCCATCATTGGCTAGCTTACACAGGCCCAATGATGACTTGCCATCATCGGCTGAATAACGGCAGGCCTGTCTCGGTCCAACACAGGCTAGCCCAGATCGGTCAAACCCCGGCTAGCCCAGATCGATCCAACATGGGCAAGCCCAGATTGGCCCAACACCCGCTAGCCGACATCGGGCTAATGTAGGTGAAAGTAGGACGAGCGTGATTTGCTGACGTGGGGCCAATATTACTGCTGACATTTGCTGACGTTGTACCGAGATCTGTCCAACGCCGGCGTGCTGCCTGGGATAGGAGAGTAAAATCTTTTTTTTTTCTTTTGCTGCAGCCAATATTTAGAGGTGTGGTATGCGCAAACGAATAACTAACAAAATAAATGTTATTGTTAATAGGAGAACAGTGCTTGCACCAAGTTCCAGCCCCGCCACGAGCCTCTCCTGCGTTGAACAGTGCACGAAATTGGTGCATACTCGCCCGCAATATTAACAGCACAAGCACACAGTGACACTGGCTTCTCTTCCAAACATATACGTTCGAGCACTGGCTTACGGGCTTAAGAATATTCAGAAAATGTATTCTAAAAAACAGAGATCATGACCCTGGTTTTTGCTAATTGTGATATTGGGTACATATGATATGGTAGCAATAATTCGCTTGATATAAGGGTCCATTGACTGTCAGCAAATTTACTTGAAAATAATTTATTAAGTTCGTTGAAAAAAAATCTGAGACCTTATGATCATTGTGGTGCCTGGCTGACGAGAGCTCTAAAATGCGATTACATCTAAATGGCCTTAATATCTAATGCTGGAGCGCGCGCTTTACAATGTTTACCCAAGAAACAGAAAAGGCTTCTGACAAACTGCAGACGGAATGAAAACGACAAGGACGCGGTCAGAACTTACAACATTGTTTCTAAATCAAATTGCACAACACACACACACACTCACATATATAGATATATATATATATAATATATATATATATATATGTGTGTGTGTGTGTGTGTGTGTGTGTGTGTGTGTGTGTGGTGTGTGTGTGTGTGTGTGTGTGGTGGGTGTGTGTGGTGGTGTGGTGTGGGGTGTGTAAAAGAAGGACGCAAATTGGAGCGCGAACTCTCAGCACGAGGCGCGTGCTGTCAGAGAGGAGCCGAAGAGCACGACCCACTAGAAGGCGCTCGAGAAGACGACCCCTTACTAAGTTGGAACGCTGCGCTAAGGTTACCCCGGGTACGAAAAGGGAGCAGCCTCGCTACCTAACAGTTTGCCACTATGAGCGTGTCATAGTAGGGCTTCAGACATACATGTTAAAATGTCGTGCCCTCGAAGGCCCATGTCCGGGATGATTCAGTGGTTTCGATCAGGTAGTTCATCGGGGATGTGCTTTCGACGACACGGTAGGGGCCTTCGTATTTCGGCAGTTGTTTGGAAGAGAGGCTATTTGCAGGGCTAGGGACCGAGATGCATACGAGCGCCCCAGGGAGGAACGTGAGCGCAGAAGTAGTGGTGTCACCGCGGATGCTCTACTGCCGCGCTTGGTCATGCGTAATAAAGGTCTTGGCAAGCTCCCGACACTTCTCAGCAAGTCTGGCTGTGGCAGATCAATCCGGCTTGAAGGGAGGGAATGTGTCGATTGTGTGCGAAGGGTGGCTGCCATACAATAAGAAATAGGGTGAGGAATCAGTTGTGCTCTGAGGGATGCTATTGTAGCTGTACGTGACGAAGGGCAGAATGGCATTCCAATTTGTGTGACCGGCGGCGACTTACATCGAGAGCATGTCGCCGAGCGTGCGGTTAAAGCGTTCGGTGAGGCCATTCGTCTGCAAATGGTAAGCACTAGTTTTGCGGTGAACAACGTTGCGCTCTTCAGAATGGCTTCGACGACTTCCGACAAGAAGACACGCCTCGATCTCTGAGCACCTCCTGGGGTGAGCCGTGGCGCAGAATGAATCGGTGGAGCAGGAAGGAGGCAACATCGCGCCCTGTAGCCGCTGGGAAGGTGGAAGTTCCGGCGTATCGCGTAAGGTAGTCTACAACAATGATGGCCCAGCTGTTACCAGCTGACGTCAGAGGAAGTGGTCCATACAAATTGATGCCAATGCCCTCAAACGGCCAATCAGGGCAAGGTAAAGGTTGCATACCTGCTGTTGACAGGTGCGTTGAAGCTTTGCGACGCTAACAATCAATGCAAGAGCGAACGAACTTCAGCACGTAGCGGTACATCCCTCGCCAAGTGAGTGAGTGAGTGAGTGAGTGAGTGAGTGAGTGAGTGAGTGAGTGAGAACTTTATTGTGGTCCAAAAGTGGCAGAAGTTTTACGCGGCTGCAGGTCCCGCTAGCTCACCCAGGTGGCTCCACCCAGGAAGGTTCCGGAAGCTGGAGCCTCTCGGGGATGTCCTGGCCCTCTGGACTGCCAGGAGTAGGTTGTTGAGTTCCATGCTGCGCATACCGTTGGCGAATGCGGTGGTAAGTTTTCGATACCCCTGAGTGCGCACGCTGCGCGTCTGCTGGTACCGACATATTCATTGTGCTTATGTACCCACCGTTAACTGTTGGAAGGTCACCTTTCGCATCAATGACCTCTGTAGAATCCATTATGTGCTCTTTAACGGCATCTTCTTGAGGCCGGGTTCGGTGCCTTAGCTTATCAGCATAAGACACTACACACTCATCCGCAGAATGTCCAAATGGCGACAACTCTCACAACGAGGCGTCCGACAATGCCGACGTATGTGACCAACTCTGCTCCAGCGTAGGCACAGAGGTGATCTCCCAGGAATCAATAGAACACTCTCTACGCCGCAGACAGTCAGCACATGTGGAATTTCCGGAACTGTGACTTCATCGACTAACCAGAGCACAAGATCACGGTTAAGGGTCTTCTTGTACTCCATGTCCGCTACATGCCAACTTTCTCTGCTTACTAAAGTCACTTTTCCGAAAGGTGGAAGTGCTTCACGTATATAGATGTCTTCCAATCGGTCTGGAAGCCACAGGAGCTTCAACTTGACCTCTGCCGGCTCCAGGTCTATGACGATGCAGCGGCGTTTCTTAGCCCTCCCTTCAGTGAGTGCAACGAGTTTGGCCTTCGCTAACGCCGATTTGCAGGTAACCATCCAGACATGCGACATCTGGAATTGTCCAACTGAACCTATCTCCTTCAGGTCGATAGCATTCCGTAGGACGTCTCTGAAGTCTTGAACTTTATAGGGGCGGCCGGCTAAGTCAGCGTGAAGAAATACAGAGTCGGTGACGAGCTTACTGGGTGGCAGACGCGGAAGTACGGTGCGTTATTCATTGCTACTGGCAGCAGCCTGAGCAGTACCTCGGCTCGAAGCCGATGATTCCATTGGTGCGGAGAACATAAAAAAATTACACCATTTACCTCTAAATGGGACTATGAGGCGACACGAAGCCGGAGCATTTGCACGGTCGCATTCAGTTGGTGTTCGTTGGGCATGCTACCGACGTCGCGTCGTGGAACGCGAAGAGGAACGCTACGCAAGTCTTGTTTTCCCATTAGCCTGGCCGTTAATTTTCACAGGGCGAGCGGGGAACGCGGTCGACAGGCGTGCGAGAGGGGGCCAGCGTAGGAGAGGTGTGTGAAGAGGGTATGCGCATGCGCAGTGAGGGTGGTCATGCCGCACACCTCCACCACCACCGGTTTAAACTCCGCTATAAGATGCTTCGGATCTAAAACACAACCGTTCGGAACACATTATGGAGGCTACATGAACGCGCCTTTTATCTTTCACACTTCCCTCTCGCAGTGCTCTTCGATGGATGGATGGATTCTATGAGCGTCCCCTTTATAACGGGGTGGTGACAGCTGTGCCAACAGGCTCGAAAAACAAAAAGCACCGATGCTACGATCGTCCCATTCGGCGCGTATCCAATACAAATTTATATTCGTCAACGCTTTAACACACAGTGTGGTGGCGACTTTAGCCAAAGCCTCGCTCAAAGCTTCCCTCCATATCGAAACACATCTCTCCGACATTCGCCTGGCTGTGGCACCGCGTTTCGCGCTCGCCCTGTGAGAAGTAGCGGCCAGGCTCGAGGGAACAAACGACGCGCGTAGCGTTTCTCTTTGTATTTCACTACGTTTTGAAGGAGTGGACATCAAGTATCAGTGATTCTTATGTGCTTGTTGATGCCATCTTTACGCGGGATTCAGGATATGCGATGTCCACGTATATGTTGAGAACTTCAGCTACCGCAAGGGTTAAATCATGATCATGGGCGTTAGTCGTGGTTATGGAGGTGCGCCACTAGGCGTCAACGTGAGTGCGATGCGTCCACACCACGCGATGCTATATCTACCAAACAAATGTAGACATTGTACAAGCTCTGATATGCCAATTTACTCTAAATAATAAACTATTTCTCTGACGACACGTTTCACTTTCATGTTATACCGAGTCATATGACGGAGGGATCAACCAGCCATCTTTTTGGTGAAAACACCTACTTCACCAAAATTTCGGGGAGCGGGGGCAGGCACCTAGCCACACCCCCTTGCTACAGGCCTGTGCTGCCAGTACCATGATTTAAAATCGGGATATGAAGAGAATTCTGCTCCTTTCAGGGTGTCCATCGCGTCGTCTAATCGCGGTAGTGGATACACGTCTTTACGAGTGATCTTGTAGAGTCGTCTGTAGTCCACAAAGAACCACACAGAACCGTCCTTCTTCGCAAAAAGAACGACATGTGACGCCAAGGGGCTGTTAGAGGGTCCAATAACATTCCCTCGAAGCATGTCGTCGACTTGTTCGTTGATTACACGGCGTTCCGTGGGATATACGCGATATGGACGTTGCCGTAGTGGCGGTTGGGTGCCAGTGTCGATGCGATGCGTAACGGCGGACGTGCGGCCGAGAGGAGTTTGAACAACATCGAAACAAGAGCGAAGTGCTTCCAACAGGTCCATTAGCTGAGAACGCTGGACCGGCGTAAGGTCGTCATCGATGGAAGAACCAAATACATCAGCGGGTGATGAACCAGACGTCGAAACAGCACTGAGCGTACTGGAACTAGGGCAGTGGGTGTCATCGCGTCGTCCATAACTTGTGCGTATTCGAGGCATTCTATGCTGCTGAGACATTCTCCGCGCACCAACGTTGTACTGTACGGGGATGGGTTGATAAGAAAAATAGAGGTGCTGCCCTGAGTGACTTGCACGGTCACAAAAGGCACCAGCAAGCCTTTCCTCATGTAGACATGGCCAGATAGCGAGAGGAGTGCAACGGTGTCAGAGAGACTGGCACAGTAGACTGATACCGGGCCGTTGACGAGTTTGCAAGCACTTTGGTGTCGTCTATGACGGGTACCTTGCTCGCAGCCGATGTACAGTCTGTCAGCGTCAAATCAGAGCATGGTGAGAGCTGCATTTCGGCTGTTGCGCAATGAAATACGGCATCGTGGCGAGAGCGAAAGTCCCAACCAAGGATGAGGTCGTGAGAACATGCAGGAATTAGGATGAATTTGACGGCGTACAGAGTGAATACTTTGGGCGCTGGCTGTACGGAGGGCGAGCCCGAAAAGTGGCGTTGTCACTTTTCGCAGTAATCGTCTAAGCTTTGCGTCCATAACGGATACGATGGCTCCAGTGTCGATAAGGGCAGATGAGCGAACACCGTCCACAAACACATCTATCACGTTCGATGGGCTTCGCTGAGAGCTTTCGCAGTTTGATAGCGTCGCAGCCCTTGCCTCGTGGACTGTGACGACTAGTTTTACTGGTCGCGTGAGCGGCGCCGTGGTGACGGTAAACGGGGCATAGGAGGAGCTGGGCAAGGCGTCGGTGACAGAGGCATAGTGCGTCGTAATAAGGGCGGTTCGACTGGCTGGTGGCAGGCGACGCGACTATAGCTGGCTGCACGCAGTTGCAATAACGCGCCACGTCGCGGGCGTAACCGCATGAGAAGCAACTGGGGCGGTTGTCAGGTATGCGCCATCGGTTCGCTGGCGCAGGGCCCGCCCATGGTGCAGGACGTGATGGACGGGGCGGCCTCTGATGACTGCATGGTGGGCTGCAGTCCTGGCCTAGGCCTGACGTGGCCTTAGGCTGCCGGCACATCCGCTTCGAAGGACTGAGGTCGAGCGGCGGCTTCGGCGTAAATGTGTGGGGCAGCCGTAGGGATTGCTGGTGGCGTTCTTGCGACAACTTGGCCGTAACTCAGTATTGCAGGAGTCGGATGACCTGGTGGTACTCGGACATGAGCTCCGCGATTTGATTTTTTTTTTATTTTATACTCCGCTGTGTCCTTTGCATGCTTTGAAAAGTGGAGAGTCTGCACGGAAATAGCACGTTCAAAAGCGCTTTACAGCAAAAATCGACCGAAAACATTACGTCCTTGGCCTATCAAGACGCATTTCTAACAAACATTGGAATAAAGAGAAGTGTTTCACGGATATTGATGTAATATTATTGTCGCAACATTTCTGTAGGTCGGACGTTAACGAAATACTTGAGTAAAACTCGCAAGGTTTCTTAGAGAGATTACTGCGGGTGCGTTTGTTGAGAGGTAGGAGATGTCATGCATAGTTTGGCTCCAACAGCAGCACATCCTCGTTCCCTGGCAGAGCTCATATGATTTGCGTTTCCAACCATTTAAAGTCTACCGTAGCAGAGTACCCATTCTTATCTAAATGGTTTGAAAGGCTAGCGTCTCCTTAACAATTGTGTGTAGGTACAGCTACGTACACCTCTCATATGATAGGGTGCTCTAAATCATTGAATTGCCGTGCTTCCATTGTAGTGCAATAGCTTTACACACACCCGCATATAGTTGTTCCCCGGTAAGATATAACGTAACCTAAACCTCCTTGAACGTAGCGTAAATCACTTAACTATTTTTCTCGACCCAACCAATCCAACCAACGGTGACTAATTGCGCGCAATCACTAGTACAAAGATGGCTCATTCCTCCTGTATAGGAATCGGTATAAAATGAAAGTGAAACGTGTCGTCACAGAAGTAGTTTATTGTTTTTAGTGCATTAGTATACGAGAGCGTGTTCAATGTCGACTGTTATTTGGCAGATATGGCATCGCTGGATATGGACGCATCGCACTCACGTTGACGCCTAGTGGCACGTCGCCGTACCGATGACAAACGCCCATGATTGTGATCTAATTCTTGCGGTAGCTGAAGTTGTTAACATATACGTGAACGCCGCATATGGTGAAATCCGCGCAAAGATGGCATCACAAGCACATAATAAACACTAATGCTCGATACGCACTCCTTCAAAGCGCCGTGAAATGCGAAGAGAAACGCTACGCGCGTCGTGTCTTCCCTGTAGCCTGGTCGTTACTTCTCACAGGTCGAGCGGGAAACGCTGTGCAACAGCCAGGCGAGCGTCCGAGAGCTATTTGTCGATATCGATGGATACTATGAGAGAGGCTTGCGCTAAAGCCGCCACCTCAAGGTGTGTTAAAGCGTTGATGAAATTAAGCTTGTATTGGAAACACTCTGAATAGAACGGTCGTTGCAACGGGGCGTTTTTTTGTTTGTTTTTTCGAGCCTGGTGGCGCAGATGAAACCACCCCGTTATAAAGGCGACGCTCATAGCATCCATCCATCCAAGAGCACTATGAGAGGCAAGTGTGAAAGATAAAAGGCACGTTCACGTCGTTCCCTAATGTGTTTGTCGGTAGTTGTGTGGGCTAAACGCCCGCCAGGCCATCGTCGCAGAGCGAGAGGTCATAGGGTCGATTCCCGTTAGCGGATCTCTTTATAATAATCTTTTTCTTGACTATCTGATGGCGTTCATTTTGCTGAAGTACTTCCGTGACGGAAGTACGTCATGAAAGATTGGCATAAAACACTTTCGTGCTGAAACAGGCAGGCCCATAGTATAAGACACGCAATCAATGAATCAATCGATCAATCATATTATTAAGACCGCCCAGGATTGCACTGTTCACGAAATTGGCCCACGATCGTCTTGGTTATTAGTGGCACGAGCATGAAGGGACACTCTTGTCTTGCAGCGAAAGCTGTGATGAGATCCCAACAGCAGCCGGTTTCCTAAGCCGCCGACAGTGCTCGTGACCGTTATCACGCGAAATCACAAAAAATATCCAGGATCGAGCTAGATTTGAACCCAGACCCCCTACGTGGCAGTCGAGTATTCTAAAACAGAGCCACTGCGGCGCTTGGCAATCATACGCAAATTGACCCTATAAAGGCGTCATGTTCTAGAAGAATCGAGTTAACAGATGGAAGATAGGGTTGAAGAAGAGTAAAAGAACAACCAGGCGTCACACAGTGCGAATTAACTCTTTTCACCAGACCACTCTATCTAGCTTATCGTGACTAATTGCGCTCAATCACTCCAACGATAGAAAGCAGTCCCATAGTTGAGTACATATTTTCACGAGCCTCAGCCCACAATGAGGGCTGCGGTATATGAAAATCAATCAGTCAGACAGTCAACTAATCAGTCAATTCAATCAATCAATCAATCAATCAATCAATCAATCAATCAATCAATCATTATTGCGCCGTCCTGCATTGCAATGTACGGGTGGGTTGTTAAATGCTTCCCACCCATTGCAATGACTCAGGTAGCTCAGCCATAATTCGTTGCCGTCAGCCTCAGCATCAGCAAGAGCACATAATGACTCACAGATGTGTAGCGGGCACCTCATATCTCCGCAGAATAGTGAGTAATGGCATAGTGCGTGCTTCCCTATTTCGGAAAAAATTATGGTGACTTAGGGCGCAGTGTGTAGCTCGCAGCTGTACTTGCCGTAGTCGTCACAAGATAGATTACAACGGACTCGTAGAAAGACCCCTCGTCTAGCTTTCGCTATGGCTGTGCTGCCTGTTACGCTCAGGCCAGGTGTTTTCTCTTGCAACTATATTCTATTGAGCATATCGGATCTAAGATGGAGAAAATGTCGTTAAAAAACAGACATCGATGGTTCTGCTTTAAGTTAACTGTAATATTAGATACATACGGCAGGTTAGCATAGTCTAACGTAATAAGGGACTACTAGCTATCAGGATAATTATTAAAAATATTGATTAAATTCATACTTGGGAACGCTGCGGCACCTTGCGGAGGAGATCTTCATCACGCGTTTTTTTTATTAGACACAGCCTGTGAGATCCGCTTCGCCTGCCCGCGAAGCCTGTTTTTCCGAAGCCTGTTTTTTCCCATCATTCCCATGGTGGTTGAAGCGCCGCTCAAGGAGCTCGCATAGACACTAGTACCAGATTCCCCTCTCGGTATTATAGCACGAAACTCTATGCACGGCACCATCAAAAGTTAGAAACACACACCGCGTTTTTCGCGATCGAAAAACGCGACGTCCGGTGAACGACAACGTTGCCGCCAAACACGTCGGTTGCTCTAGGAAAGGTGAAGAAAGGATTTCCCCCTTTAAGGTGCCTCTTCCCGCCGATAGATACCCGCTGCCGACACCGGACCAAGAGACGCGCGCCATTGTTACTTTATCTGGTCGAACGCGCCTTGCATGCAAACCGAGGAGTGTCCCCACCTAAAGAGTATGTACACTCTTACAAAACATGGAGTCACCCTCTCTCCTTTAAGGGAGAAACGGCGCTGTCCCCAGTGTTCGTCTTAAAATGGAGCAACCTTCCTCCCTTTTCAATGGAGAAACCGTTCCTTCGCCGTCAAAATCAAGATGGTTGACGCCAAGCCAGTGAAGCGAGCAATAGATTTAGGCCTAGCGAGTGCATCGATCCTCGACTGCGGCACTGTTAATCACAAAAAAGTCACCGTTTCGCCGCAAGGGCGAAGCAATGAATGCGATAGCAAGAAACTAATGCTATACGAAGTGAGGCTCGCCAATGGATACTCTAAGTTTGAACAGCGCTCCTGTTGCAAAGGCGGCCGAAGCAGCGAAGGAAACTGGCGTGCTTCAAGTGTCGAGCTGTGACACTTGATAGTTCGCGCTCATCTTCTGTTTGCTCGTTTAGCGGCGTCCCTTGAGCTCGAGTGTCTTTCGTACGCTCCGTAACATGAGCGCGGACATCATGGTGAAAGCTCGAAACATTCCTCTCCCCCTCACCACGAGAAAACCGCGCGAGCAGACAGCGGAAGGGCAAGGTTCTCCCTGCGCAAATATAAGAAGAAGAGAGCGAGCTCGCGGACGACTTAAATCCACCCGTCGCGCTCCCCGCGCCACCTCGCTGGAAATGAAGAAACGCATAAGCGCCTGCCGTCTCTGAGTCCTGCCAGCGGTAAAGAGTGTGTATATAACGCTCGCCGTTAGCTACCTGAAGCATCTGCGCTTTCTGGCGCAGTGGTTAGCGTCACGTGCTGTGGAACGAGAGGTCGCTGGTTCGAGTCCGGGCTTCGGAAGCATTTTTCTGAGTTATTTTTCTTTGGGACTTTGATATATATATATATATATATATATATATATATATATATATATACCTACTTATACATATACGGTGAATGACGGCGACGGCAAAATCCAGCCGAGACTGTTCATACAACTGAATAAAAACAGAAAGAAAAACGGCACACACGTTACTCGCCACATAGAACAAACACACTGAAACGTCACTCGTGTACTGCTCGCATCAATCCTGGGTACAAGTAATTGCACGTGACTGGTCGAGATCGGTAGCACTGGTCTGACGCTGCCGAGTGAGCGCGAAAGGACGGCCGCTCTCCGCAGCACGGAATCACGATGTAACTCGACGTGCGCGCAAGTCACGTGGTTGAGGAGAAAAGTTTCTCCATTGGCGCTTTCCGCTTGAGAGCGTGACGAGTAAAGGGCTTTGTTCCTCCGAGGGAGGAACAAAGCCCGTTGCACCATTCTCGCTCCCTTTTTTTTTAGAGTGTATATCTTACACCGTGACTTGGACACAGCATATATATAGGCACCGTCCACTGACGGGAGGGCGCTGTGTTGCTCGCACTGTCCTGTCTCAAGTTAGCTGACATTGGCCGTTAGGGGCACGCGCAAAATAGACGCGGGCACGCGTCCCCCCTGTAGCTCGGCCACAATCCGCCCACTAATACGGGGATGGAGACGCGCGCACCGCGTTCCATTTTGACGCCCCCGCCTCATTATTGCTTTTTTTATGCGCAAGACTTTGCGTTCTGGTGCTGCAGTCGCACTGAAAACCTCGATTGTACGGTACCTATAGTGAATCCTGCGAAAATATGCTGTCAAAAAGCACATAATAAATGATGGCACTCGACATGCACTCCTTCAAAGCGTTGTCATTCAAGGCGAGAAAGGCCAACGTGTGCGCTCACAGTAACAGAGCAACCTACGACTATAGTCATGGACATACCATACAGCGCTTCAGGAACACCAGGTTTAGAGTTCCTAGCTTGAGCCGTGAACTAGGGAACGCGTTCAACTTCCCGCTCGCGTAGGGCCTCTCGATGCCAGCGTTGCTCCGTGCGAAGGAACGCTGGCATCGAGGCGCCTTACGCTGGCGGGTCTCTCTCAATGCACCGAAATCTGAAACTAGCGAAGTGCTAACTGTCCGCGCTCGAAAGTGTAATGATGCAGAACTTCACCGATCTCAGACGGCAAAACCACATCACGCCAACCAAGGTCACTATGAAAGGCAGAAGGTTTGAGATATATAAGGCAGTTTGTGAAGCCTCATGCAAGCGCGTTGTTAGCGCAGTGGGTAAAGAGCCTGGCACCTGTCGTCGCGGACCGAGAGGTCGTAGGTTTCGACTGCCGTCGGGATCATCCGAATCAACGAAGCTTTGTCTTCCGTTTTAGGAGCGAAGCTCCTTAAGGCGGCACCCGTTCGTCCCTCGTAGTCGTAGTCGTAGTGCGTAACCAGTCTTACGCTTTGACCTCCAAGGTGGTGCCGGTGGGAGATTTTTTCTGTGCGTTGTTGAACAATAAAAATTCGCAGCGGTAGCTAAAAGCCGACTTCTTCTGTCTCTCATTCCCATTAGCAGCCAGTCTTTACCTCCAAGGTAGTGCCTGTGAGAGTTCTCCTGTGCGTGATTAAACAATAAAAATTTGTTCAAAACCCCGTTGATTGATGAAATAACCCACGAAAGACGCCAGATGTTTGTAAAACCAACGGAAGAACGCCAGATGTTTCTAAGCAAAACGAAAAGACGCCAGCTGCTTAACGAAAGACGCCAGATGTTTTCTAAGCAATGGTTTTCTAAACAATGAAAATTCACAGCGTACATGTAAAATAAAGTGAGCATGCAAGTCGTCAATAACTCATCGAACCTTTAGTATAAACGCGCCCGATCTCACGTCGGTGATGATGTACTGGGCAGAATTCACGGAAGATTCACGGTTTACCGATGAACCTCGCAGCTTCGCCCACTAATCATCATTCACTCCGTGGATATGCTGTGATTTTTTTTTGTCATTTGCATTTTACTGATGTATTTCCGTGACGTCAAATCTTGGTCGACACCGGCTTAAGAAATTTCGCGTTAATAATCGGCGAGTAGGAGATCTTTAGGAAGGGTAATGGGGGCGAGAAAGAAACTACTCTCTCCTGTTTCAACTCGCAAACGTTTAGAGGCCATTTAATCCGGCTTAAAACGTGGGAAATCTGTACTAGACCCAATGTTTGAAAGTGCGTTGGGACAAAAATTGATCCATGATATTAAGTTGTTGCCCTCTCAAGAAGCACTCGTAATAAAAAATAAATTAAAGAGGATATTTTGGTTGAGAATGACTTCGAATTGCTCTCCCGTCATTTTTGTAGGTCAGATGTTGCCGATATACTTGAGTAAAACAAACAAAGTTTGGTGGCGCGATTACTGCGGGTGCGTTTAAGAGATCCAAAATATGGCACATCATCTTTGGCTCCAGCAGCAGTTGCTCTCTTGGGCCGTCATTTTTATTTATATGATCGACTATTTGCAGTCTATCGTAGGAGAGTACCCTTACAAATCTCTACATCTTTGAGAGGGAAGCGTATCCTTGGTAAATGCGTGTAGGGGAGTTGCCAGTTCCGCTTATAACATGCGCATTTGGGCTTCTTTTTAGGGGCGAAGCTCCTAAAGGCGGCACCCGTTCGTCCCTCGTCGTGCTCGTAGTAGTGAGTAACAAGTCTTACCCTTTGACCTCCAAGGTGGTGCCGGTGGGAGATTTCTCCTGTGCGTTGTTGAACAATAAAAAATTCGCAGCGTGCGCGTAACTAAAAGCCGAATTCTTCTGTCTCTGTAGAAGTGTAAGTGTTAGCTAAAAGCCGACTTCTTCTGTCTCTCATTCCCATTAGCAGCCATTGTTTACCTCCAAGGTAGTGCCTGGTGAGATTTCTCCTGTGCGTGATTAAACAATAAAAATTTTGTTCAAAACGCCGTTGATTGATGAGATAAACCAACGAAAGACGCCAGATGCTTTGCAAAAACAAAACGAAAGAACGCCAGTGTTTCTAAAGCAAAACGAAAAGACGCCAGCTGCTTAACGAAAGACGCAAGGTGTTTTCTAAAGCAATGGTTTTCTAAACAATGAAAATTCACAGCGTACATGTAAAATTAAAGTGAGCTGCAAGTCGTCATAACTCATCGAACCTTTAGTATAAACGCGCCCGATCTCACGTCGGTGATGATGTACTGGGCAGAATTCACGGAAGATTCACGGTTTACCGATGAACCTCCGCAGCTTCGCCCACTCATCATCATTCACTCCGTGGATATGCTGTGATTTTTTTCACCGAGTCGCTTGTAGAAATTTCCAGTCATTCGTTGCGTTTGTTTGGTCCTACTTGCAATTTTCAAGCAAATATAGTTATGTCAGAGATCATCACGTTCACCAGTAGTGCGTTCGTCGTTCATTGGCAGCGCGTTTGTCGATGACTTTGAGTGGTTGAGCGTTGAGGTCCAACATACGCTGGGGTAATAAACAAGTAACGTTAATCACGCACTAGGAAACGTGCATTACCCCGAATGGAGACTACCCTGGATTCAATGTTCGAACGCTTGCGCATATTATCGCTGTACAAAATAATTAAGTGATTTTTTCAACTCTTTTAACACCTTTTATTATAATTACATACATTTTAAAGATTAGGTTTCCGCTTTTTTCGAGCTTCTTCGCAAAAGTCGCGCTGCTTTTTGAGCGTGTTTTCCGATTATTATTTGCTTGTTAGCTCGGTAGCATCTGGTCTCTCTGGTGTGTAGGTACAGCTGTATATGCTTCTGCTATGGCAGGGTGCTCTAAATCATTGAGTATTTATGCTGAATAGATTGCGCTTCAATATAATGGCTGTAGTTTTCACAGACACCCGCATTCAGCCCTTCCATGGCAAGGTACAGCATAATCTAAGTCATTTACCACTTCTCTCTGACCACATAATGTTCCACTGGGACTCTTTGTGCTCGATGGCTTCCACGAAAAAAGCAGTTCCGTACGTGAGTATATATCATTATACGCTACAGCCCACTATTTGGACTGCACAACCAAGATTAAACAAATAAATAAATAAGTCAATAAAAATAAATAAATAAATAAATAGTAAATAAATTGTAGCGAAGCTTATTGGAACTCTCAAGTGGGTCGTCCTCTCCGGCCCCTTCTAGTGGGTTGCCCTCTTCGGACAGAGTGCAGCTCGCGCAGAGTCGGCCCCCGCCTTGACTGTCGCTGTCGAGTATCGTCGCCGCTAATAAACCTCTTTGTAATTTGGTGGAGAGTGCTGAGCCTTCACAACAACTTCGGCCCTCATTCGATGCCCCTGGCTCTTCGATCCCGTACCCTACCGCCTACCATGCCGCAAGACGCCTCCCAGCAAACGACCCCGCCCGCACCGACATGTCCCGGTGTCCCTCGTATTCGCGACCCTCCCGTCTTCACTGGCGCCGATGGTACCGACGTGGAGGACTGGCTCGCCATTTACGAGCGCGTGAGTGTCCCCAATAAATGGACGCGGCCGGAAAATTGACTAACCTGGTTTTCTACGTCGCGGGTGTGGCGGGCCTGTGGTACAACAACCACGCATCCGATTTTACGACGTGGTCCGACTTCAAGACCGCCATTATCAACGTGTTTGGCCGCCTGCCGTTCGTAAGCTGCAGGCCGAACAACGCTTACGTGAACGCGCTCAGCAGGCCGGTGAATCATTCACCAGTTACATTGAAGACGTCCTCGATTTCTGTAAGAAAGCCGACGCCACCATGTCCGATTCTGACAAGATCCGGCACATCATGAAAGGCATCGATGACGACGCCTTCACCATGCTGCTCGCCAAGAACCCAGCACAGTGGCAGAGGTCATAACGCTCTGCCAAAGCTATGAGGAGCTGCGCCGGCAGCGATCGATGACCCGTCGCTCTCCATCACGCGACGCCGAGCTCGCTGGCTTGTCGACCATACCCGACCACTCCGCGTTGCTCGCAGAGATCAAGACCTTCGTGCGCGAGGAAATCGCGCGCCAGTTCTCTCTGCTGGACTTTGCTCGCCCTAGGTACGCTCAACAGCCGTCGACCACCTTCTGCCTCCCCTCCGTCGAGCAATTGAGCAGGAAATCGCGGAGGTCATGCCCGAGTACCACCAGCACCATCCGGCTCCTGCACCTTTGAGTTACGCCCAAGTGTCGCAAGAACGCCCCCATCAATCGCTACGGCTGCCCCACACATTTACGCTGAGCCTCCGCTCGACCTCACTCTTTCGAAGCGGATGTACCGGTAGCCTACGCCGACGTCACGCACAGGCCACGACTGCAGCCCACCATGCAGTCCTATCAGTTGCCGCCCCGTCAATCCCGTCCGCACCATGGACGGGCCCTGCCCCAGGAACCGATGGCGCACACCTGACAACCGCCCCATATGCTTCGCATGCGGTTACGCCGGCCACGTGGCGCGCTATTGCAATCGCGTGAAGCCGCCTAGAGACGTGTCGCCTGCCACCATCCAGTCGAACCACCCGTATATACGACCCACCTACGCCTCCGTCGCCGACGTCTCGCCCAGCTGCACCTACCCGCCGTCACCGTCACCACGACGCCGCTCGCTGTCACCGATGTGGCCACGTTCGGTCCCACGCGACCAGGAAAACTAGTCGTCGCAGTCCACGAGGCAAGGGCTGCGACGCTATCGAACTGCGAAAGCCTCAGCGAAGCCCATCGAACGTGATAGACGTGTTTGTGGACGGGTTCGCGCATCTGCGCTTATCGATATGGAGCCGCCGTATCCGTGTATGGCGCTAAACTAAGCCGCCTGTA
>NC_051185.1:96124485-96172413 GCF_013339695.2 Rhipicephalus sanguineus | reverse complement strand
CGTCATATCCGTGACGAAATGCGTCAGCGGGCCCGTGGTGGACCCCGGCTATCAAAACACTTTCGTGTTAAAAAAAAATACAGCATGAGAATATACAGCATAGAAATACATATATACAGCAAATGTACAGCAGAGAAAATACATCAGGAGAATAAACAGTGCAACAAAATAACGATTATAAACAGGCGTGTGCAACGACGGTTGAACCATAATACAATTTTGAGTAACGTTTAACTCATACAATCCTAGTAATCATTGACGGAAATATTGTTATTAGTAATAGTGACGATGGCTTCGGGAAGGTGGTTCCAATCTACTGATGTACGAGGATGATTGAACAATAAAAAACACTGGGAGTTGCAGGATGCGATGCCAACCTTATGACGATGGTCGACGCTATGAGATATGTAATGAGGATTGAGGATTAGTTGGTTATGTAGGGTGGGATGATGAAATAATTGTGAAAGTGCTCAAACGAGAAGTTTTCGACGAGGATGCAAGGGAAGAAGAAGGCCTAGGCTGGATTTCATTGAAACTAATACTGGCGATGCGATTGTAGTAGAAAGTATGAAACGGGCGGAGTTATTCTGTACGAGCTAAAGTGAGAGTAACCAGTTATGTGGTAAGGATCCCATACTGATGATGCATATTCAACTTTGGAACGTATTAAGTTTTATACAACAGTAGTTTTAGTGCAGATGGTGCTTTTCAAAAGTTACGACGTATGTAGCCTAACATGCGATTAGCATTATTATAATGTATGCGATGTGGGGTGCCCGATAGTTAAGATGTGATAAGAATGCCCAGGTATTTATACGAGAAACTGGATCAAGCGGGACGTTGCTTAAGTAGTATTTTGGTGGGGTGTTAGCAGATCTGGTTACGCGCATTACCTTACATTTAGCGATGTTAAGTCCATTCGCCATGTGCTGCACCAAGCTGCTACGGTGTTAAGGTCAGATTGGAGGCTTAAACTGTCATTATTACTGGTTATTTCACGAAAATGACGCAGTCATCTGCAAAAAGATGAATGTTAGAAGAAAGTGAAGACGTGAGGTCATTAATATAAATTAGAAACAAAAGTGGACCAAGAACTGACCCTTGCGGTACACCTGAGTGAACCGCAGCAGATGACAAACTGTGATTGTTAGCAGTAACGTATTGAACACCGTTATACAAGAAACACTCAATCCACTTGAGTAAACTATTGTCAATATTTAGTAGGCTCAGTATGAAGAGTAGTAGTTGGTGACAGACTTTATCGAAAGCCTTACTGAAGTCTAAAAAAATGCAATCAGCACATAATGAACGGTCTAAAATCTGATGCAGTTTGTGAGTGAAATATACGAGCTGTGTTTCGAATGAAAAATGTTTGCGAAAACCATGTTGTGCTGGTGTAAAAAAAGAATTCGATTCAAGGAAGTTAATGAGGTTGGTGAAAATGACATGTTCTAATAACTTACAGGAAGTGCTTGTTAAGGAAATAGGGCGATAATTTTTCGGAGAGTGTTTATTACCCGACTTAAAGATTGGAACCACCCTCCCGATTTTCCATTGTGCAGGAATGGTTGATGTATCTAAGGACTGTTGAAAAATCTTTGTTAGTATCACTGAACTGTAAGTAAAGGTGCTTTTCAGAAATTTGGTAGCAATGTTGTCATGGCCAGGGGATGAGTGAATAGGCAAGTTATTTATGACTTTAGCGATACCGGAATTATCAATGGAAATTGGTGGCATGGCAATATATTTGAAGTTCTGCACATGGGGTAGGATGACGTTATCAACTCGAGAAAAGTTGTTTTTAAAAGTGTCATTAAGAAGATCGGCGCACATGTCAGTAGGAACTGGATTGTCAAAATCATCTACTAGAACTATGCTGTTATCTGGTGAAGGGTTAATTAAGCGCCAAAATTTACGTACATTATTTGCAAGCATATCTGGGAGAGTTCGAGAAAGAAAATGTAACTTAGAGGATTTTAAGGCGGTAAGGTAAGCGTTGTGCGCAGTTTTGTAAATCGCCCAACGGTCTTCAGAAGGCGCTAGTTTTGCTGATCTGTAAAGTCGTTTTTTACGGTTAGATAGGCGTTTAATGTAGGTGTTGTACCATGGTGCCTGGTGATTAGAAATGATGGTTCGCTTAGGAATGTATTTCTTAGTAAGTGCGTCTACTTTTGCAGCAAAAATATCCCAGTTCGATTGGACAGAGCGATCACTGAACTGGACAAAGAAGGAAACAACGAAGTTCGACAGTTCGTCATTAATGGCATCGAAATTTGCTTTATTGTAATCGACTATGATTTTTTTCACTTTGGTTCGTTTTGGGGGTGGCATTTTAAGGTGAAAAGCAAGCAGAGAATGATCACTGATACCAGATATATAAGAGATTTCAGAGGCTAAATCGGGCGAGTTAGTCAATATTAGGTCAAAGGTACTTGAAGTGGTACTGGTTATTCTTGTAGGCTGGGTCACCAGTTGACACAGGCCAAAAACAGAACACATATCTACGAAATCCTTGGACTGTGCTGAAAAAGGTGATAAGCTTGGCGGATCAGTGTTCCAACTTAAGTTAGGCAGGTTAAAATCACCTAGTACAAACAGAGGCGTGAAAGGAAAGCGCGAAGCAACCATGGTTATTGAATCGTGGAGTTCACTTAGGAACATTTCCGAAGATGAAGGCGACCGATAGCATACCCCTAGAATAATTTTTAAGTGACGAATTGTTAGCAGAACCCATACTATTTCAATGTCGTGATTAATCTGTATGCATGACGATGGAAGGCATTTTGATATAGCTGAGAGCACGCCTCCCCTTCGGCGCACTGTGCGATCGCAGCGATAAATAGTAAAGTTTTGCGCATTATCAAACAATTCATTGTCATGCGTATTTGAAGAAAGCCACGTTTCAGTAAGTGCAATTACATGAGCGCCGCACGAATCTATCGCGGATGATAAGGAGTCAGACTTGTTAGCAATGCTTCTTGTGTTGGAATAAAGGAAGGATTGCTTAGCTGGAGAAGCAGGTAATAGACCATCTCCCCTCTTGCTTCCCTATTGTGAACTGTTTGTAGGTTGATGTCGAGCGTGGCCTGCATAAGAAGCTTGTGATTGCGATTCTTCGACGATGCCAAGGTTAGTATTGTAGATATAACACTTGCCGTTACCTAGCATCTTATTGTAGCGAAGTCTAAAGGATGCAGGATTAGGCTGGTTGGTACGAAATTCAGGCCAGGCGGGTGGTTGCTGAAAAATCTTCCGATACACCGATGTTTCTTTGCTTTAATTGGCCTCGGAGCGAAAAAAGTTGCTCTTTAGACTTGAAGTCAGTCAGCTTGACAATTATCGGGCGGCACTTGGTAGGAGAAAACGAACCTAGCCTGTGTACCCTCTCAATCGTGCTGCCTGTGAAGGTACTTAAAACTGACTTTATTTCAGAGGTTAGTTTGGCCTCTGTCTCCTGCCATGTTTCTTTGGAATCGGGAAAACCATAGAAGAGAAGATTGTTTCGCCATGAGCGATCTTCCAAGTCATCGAGTCGTGACTGAAGTGAAAAATTGCGTGCTTCGAGGTTGTTGACCGAAGCGTGCACTTCAGATAGCTCTTCATTAACTTTCTCGGGGACTTCAGATTTTTGCTCGAGGTCGTCGAGGCGCTTTTGTACGGCGATAATCTTTGCCTCTATGTTCTTCTGGCCACATTTAATTGACTTCATATCAGCTGCTAATTCGTTCTGAACCTTTGCCCTTTGTAATGATCGTGTATGAATATCCTTGATCAATTTAAAAAGAACAGGCATTTGCTCGGTTGGGTTTTCAGGCAGAGATTCGATATCTAATAGATTTTCTGAGCGCGTAGTTGGTCCCGGATTTGTTTCCATGTCACCAGAGCGTAACAAAAGCAATGTCACTGAAAAACAGCCTAATACAATTTCACATAACGTTTGTGTGCACGGGAACACTAGCAGAAAGGCGTCATCTGATTTCCTAGCAAATAGCGGTAATGGTTTACACACCTGCATGTTGAACAGTAGATTAGGAAAACTTGACGTGATGCTGTTCCCGTGTCCACTGAAGGAAGGTCGGTGAAAGCAGCAGCTTAAGTTCTTCTCTGGGCGTGATGTCAGGGTCGATGCGGTTGGTAGTCCGTATTCCAGAGCCGAAGAAAGCTTAGCCGGCAAGTGCACATGCCCGGAGTCGATCCCGGACGAAAGCACTATCGGCACCATCGGCGCAGCAGGGGCGGTTATCGGGTTGGCAAAGGCAACCGCTGACCATGACAGCAGGAGTAATGGTAATTCCTGCATGTTGAACAGTAGATTAGGAAAACTTGACGTGATGATGTTCCCGTGTCCACTGAAGGAAGGTCGGTGAAAGCAGCAGCTTAAGTTCTTCTCTGGGCGTGATGTCAGGGTCGATGCGATTGGTAGTCCGTATTCCACAGCCGAGGAAAGCTTAGCCGGCAAGTGCATATGCCCGGAGTCGATTCCGGACGAAAGCACTATCGGCACCATCGGCGCAGCAGGGGCGGTTATCGGGCTGGCAAAGGCAACCGCTGACCACGACAGCAGGAGTAATGGTAATTCCTGCATGTTGAACAGTAGATTAGGAAAACTTGGGTAATTCCTGCATGTTGAACAGTAGATTAGGAAAATTTGCCTACCATGCCTACCACCCAGTTAACATGCCGCCTAACATGCCTACCACCCAGTTAAATCTGGCGTATTTATTGTGTGTACTGATAAATTATTTTGTATACTGAGTAAATGTGGCAATCACATATTGTATGTGAGTGTTACCCACACTTAATATTGGCACATTTCTTATGTATCAGTATAATTCTTTTGTATGTTGCTACGTATGGCCGTATATTTGTGCCTAATGATTTGATCGCATGACTTACGCTCGATACAACTCCGACAAATATCATATATGATCTGTAGTGACGTACTGGTAGTTTGTTTTGTGCATATAAATATACTAAATACATAAGAAAAAAACAAGAACATTCGAGAAAAAGCCGCCCAAGTGTGGGAAGCACATCCCTGCGAAAACAAAGAGCACGCTATTGGGCTGATCGTTTCTTACACATTAATTAGCGTGCTTCTCTCGCGGCGGCACTTTTGCGTTTCAAGATATTTTTTGTAGTGTCTCTTGCAATTATCACAAAAGACACTCTCGCAGTTCTCGGAAAGCAGCAGCATATGACGACAACACAGCAAGTGATAGCACCAAACGCTTGCGGATAATTTAGACGAGTTGCAGTGGAGATTCTGCATGGAATTTTTCTCAACCACCTTGCTAACTACCGACCTCCACAAAAGCTCCGATTTCCTGCACACCACTGTATTCGCAAGCGGTTACGCTCGTATCAATAATAGTGTCCGAATGCGAATTGACCCCTTATATTTAATGTGGCATCGAATTTCTTTCTACCTATTACCGCAAAGGTCGCTGTACTTTTATTCTCACACTAAGGCGGCGTATATTTGCTTTTGGCCTTCGCTCTTCCGCACCAAATGATGCGAAAAACTTGCAGCGTTCCTAATTCATTCGCGTATGACGACTCCAAGGTGCAATGATTATACCAGCAAATAGTGCACCGCCTATCTGTCGTTTCATGCTCACCTAAAATACTGCCGTCGCGACGGCGCTGCTGCATTTCGCGTTTGGTTTGCCAGTGTTCCTCGCAATTAGGACAAACGTGGAACAACCATCAGCTGATTAGTAGCAAACGCCTTCGCAGTATAGGGAACCCAAGCTCAAGTTTGCGGCGCGACGACAGCTCCGCGCCAGCCGCGCTGCGGCTCTGTCGGAAAGCTCTGAATCTCCTGCGCGGCGCGCGGCCGACTCATCGACTCAGCCCCTTTCACCGTAGCGGTAGCGCACGTGCGCACGCGTTCTTCTCTCGGTGCGGGTAACTGGAGGGCCGTCAGCTGGGTACGTTGAACCGAGAGGCTTGCTGTGCGAAGCTGCGCATTTCCGCGATGGCAGAAGCGACCCCGCGGAAGCGCAAGCGTGGTCCGAAGTATTGCGGTTTAGCGGCCAGCCACAGCAGCGCAGACACCAAGGGACACGATTCACGTGTTAAACTGTATCGTTTCCCGGGCGTGCCGCACGAGAAATAAAGGCGGCAAGCGTGGATAGCTGACAGCGCTGTGTCCCCTTCTATTTTGGCTGTCTGAGTTCATCGCTTTCGTTCGTTCCGACTACCTGAATCGGTAAGTAACGCGGCGCATGCACTGATGATTACTCGCTGTCTTCTCGTGTTGTTAAAGTCCAGTTACGGTTGTAGGTGAAGCAACTTTGTGTTCTGATTCCCCGTGTTCGTGAGACCTACCCGTCGTTGTTGAACGTTCAGCATTGTGCGGTTGGTTGAATTCAACTGAACTCGGCACATTGTCAGAAGTTCGGCGCCTGCATTTCACGCGTCGGGAAGGCTGCTTTATCATGCCAGAACGGACGTCTGTGCATTTGCAGCAAGCTTTGACATCGTTCTGCAGGTTTGCTTTGTTTTTGTCACTTTATTAGGGTGATATATATTTAAGCCGCTTAATATAACTGGCATTTAATACATGCTTTGCAACTGCAACCTTGAAGTAGCCACTTTCTGACTTTGTGCGATTTTCTAGCCGCGTTCACGCAGCAGGTTTTATACGCCTGTCAAGTTGATATCATAAAAAGAGACTGCAAGCATGACGCGAGAGGCGAAAAAACGAGGCGAGCAGTTCATCTTGCTTCGCAGTGGTTAAAGCTCAGCTAGCTGCCTCGCGTCTTAATCGGCGGGTGATTCTCCAGCGGCATGGAGGACTTGACTCTAACCTTCTCAGGAAGCAGTGCCATGGCCGTATAATCTTTTTTTTCGCACGCCGCAAACGTTTGTTCACGAAAGTACACGGCTGCTACTGTAAGCATGCCATATCAAAACAACAATCATATGATTCGTAGTCCACGCCGCAGAACATCGATAGCGTGTGCGGCTTCATTTCGGAGTGCATGTGGACCATTATTCATCTTTAACATGACAGAATGAGACTTACCTCGAGGTATACGTCCTACACGGTGTAATCGCGACTTGGGAAATGCATTTCGCTTTGAGCTGGGCGTCGTTGTTGTTGATCGTCTGCTCTTCACCGTTAACGTGATTGGCGAGCTTTTCTCATTTTATCAAGTTCGCTTTTCGGAAGTGCCAGTCAAGCTTGAAAATCCTTTTGAAGCCGCACTGCAAGCGGTACATTGTGAGGCGGCGCAAGTGCACCGCGAGAGCTCTGCACGTGCAAAGCGAGCGGCAACGCGGTGGAGAGAAGGGAAAACGCGCGCTGCTAACACCCCAGTTTCTCTTTTTCTGCCAGAGATGGCGCTGCCTGTCAAGAGCAGCAGCGCCGCTAAGCGTTGCTTGGGAAGCCTATATAGAGGAACTCAAGACGGCAGCAGAACCGACGGGATGCTAAACCGCGTCTTGCTTTTCATGCAGTTTCTTTGCTGTTCGCCCTTGACTTTCATCGATGGAATATCGCCTCAAGGATTCCTACCGAACCAAAGCGCTGACCATGTGCTGTACTCAACGCCTCTACCTATGTCCGCGCGTGATGGCCTGCGCCTGGACTGCCCTGTCGCGCCTGCGTGCGACAGCTTTGGCATGTACGTTTGCAGCCCCGTCATCGCGCCACATGCTTCCTGGTCATACGCGACGTCATCGGCTGCACCATTCAGCGGCCGGCGCTGTACTGTGACGTGCTCTGCAAAAAGCGTAAATACCGTGGATCCGGCTTCTCTCGTCAGTGGGCAAGACGGCAGCAGAACCGACGGGATGCTAAACCGCGTCTTGCTTTTCATGCAGTTTCTTTGCTGTTCGCCCTTGACTTTCATCGATGGAATATCGCCTCAAGGATTCCTACCGAACCAAAGCGCTGACCATGTGCTGTACTCAACGCCTCTACCTATGTCCGCGCGTGATGGCCTGCGCCTGGACTGCCCTGTCGCGCCTGCGTGCGACAGCTTGGCATGTACGTTTGCAGCCCCGTCATCGCGCCACATGCTTCCTGGTCATACGCGACGTCATCGGCTGCACCATTCAGCGGCCGGCGCTGTACTGTGACGTGCTCTGCAAAAAGCGTAAATACCGTGGATCCGGCTTCTCTCGTCAGTGGGCAAGACGGCAGCAGAACCGACGGGATGCTAAACCGCGTCTTGCTTTTCATGCAGTTTCTTTGCTGTTCGCCCTTGACTTTCATCGATGGAATATCGCCTCAAGGATTCCTACCGAACCAAAGCGCTGACCATGTGCTGTACTCAACGCCTCTACCTATGTCCGCGCGTGATGGCCTGCGCCTGGACTGCCCTGTCGCGCCTGCGTGCGACAGCTTTGGCATGTACGTTTGCAGCCCCGTCATCGCGCCACATGCTTCCTGGTCATACGCGACGTCATCGGCTGCACCATTCAGCGGCCGGCGCTGTACTGTGACGTGCTCTGCAAAAAGCGTAAATACCGTGGATCCGGCTTCTCTCGCCAGTGGGCAAGACGGCAGCAGAACCGACGGGATGCTAAACCGCGTCTTGCTTTTCATGCAGGTATCGTACTGCGATTATGCCCATTGCTTTAGATCAGATGATCGCTGTTTGCTGCTGCTCTCTTGCCCACAGAGCTTTCTATCTTCTATTGCAAGTGCATTTTATTGCGTAAGCAGGCTTTTACTTAGCGGTGACATAGAGGCAAATCCTGGTCCCCCTAAATTAACGGAAAATGTGACTCGTAGCAGTGCATTGTGTAATACGTCAGCCGAGTCCGATAACAGCCCAAGCAATATTTCTGAAATGCTGAGCGAACTGTTGGCTGGACAGAGACAAATTGTTCGAGATATTGCCGATATCAAGTCCTTTCAGCAAACTGTCAATAAGCGTTTCGATGCCTTGGAATCACGTGTAAGCGCTCTTGAAAAAACCGCCGCCGATCCTGTTGTTTCATCCGGTCAATTCTGCTCTGACATAAGCTCCTTATCTAGGGCTGTTTCGGACTTGGCAAAAAAGAATGATGACCTTGAAAACCGTTCCAGGCGTAACAACATAATTATACATGGAATTGATGAATCAGACAGTGATAACACTGACACACTTTTGGCAAAGGTCAACCAAATTTTCACAGAAAAACTTGAAGTTCCTTGCCCGCCTGTTGAGCGCTGTCACAGAATTGGCACCAGACGAGAAGGTCGATTACGCCCAGTTATATTGCGAATACTGAACTTCAGCAACAAAAATGAAATAATGAAAACTGTTTCAAAACTAAAGGGAACACAGTTTTACATCACTGAAGACTTTTCAGTTAAAGTGCGTGCCACTCGTAAAAAACTTTGGGCAGCGACCTCTTCGTTTCGTGACCGAGGTTCTAAGGTAAAATTGCGTTACGACCATGCTTTCATAGACGGTGTTCGCTTCAGCTGGGATGACGCATCAAGCTCCCTCGTGAACGAATCGGGTCTGTCTATAAACACTTCGGTGAACCATTCCAACGTCCTTCCAAGATTGTCAGACACCCTCCCAGCTACATCGACTTCAGCATGACAAGTGCATGACTCGTGTAATACCACTTTCCTACTCCTCAATGCAAGAAGTTTAATCAACAAATTCCCGCAGTTCCTTTCTCTTGTAACAACTTACACACCTCATTTTATTGGTGTCACTGAGACTTGGCTTCACGATGAAATATTTGACTCTGAATTCACACCACCCGGTTATGTAGCTGTACGAACAGACCGTAAAACTGGCAAGGGTGGTGGAGTCGCCCTTTTTCTAAAATCAGATCTAAAGTTTTCTGTTATCTCTCCCCCAGCCGAGCTCGAATCCGTTTGGTGTAAACTGTACATAGGCAATAAACCTATTATCCTCTCGGTTTTTATCATCCACCTGGCTCATCACCTGATAACTTTTCTCTTCTTGCTGATTACATCAACATGCACAACTTCCATGCATGTAGTCTAGTTCTAATGGGCGACTTTAACACGCCTGGTATTCACTGGCCCTCCCTTTCATATCATGGTTCTTCAGGTAACGATCTGGTTAATTTTCCGCTGTTTTTCGGGCTTACGCAAGTAGTTGATGGGGCTACAAGACAGAATGCATGCCTAGACCTGGTTTTCTTTAGTGCAGACCTTGTTGATGAGCTGAAAGAATGCGAAATAGTTGATGGGATTTTCGATCACAAGGCAGTGTTCATATCTTTCAAACGCCCAGTCTGCAAGCCACACAATACCATTCAAACTTTCTTCGACTTCAATCGCTCTGACGATTCATCCATTCTTGAAGCTTTATCTGAAAACTATGAACCATTCGTTATGCTTAGTAGGGACAGTGATGTGAATGCATTAGTTCGAGAGTTTGAGAACATTGTACATCTATGCATTCATCGCTTTGTTCCCATTAAAAACAAAAAAAGAAATCGCGCCATTCCTTGGATGACCAGAGAGATATTGCAGCTATCTCGCCGTGTTAGGCGCCTCAGGCGCTCTAAATGCAATGACGACCCCATTGCCAATGCCAGATTCACATCCGCCAAGGAGGAACTTCAGCAGAAAACAATGCTCGCCAGGGACTTCTTCTATGGTGCCGAGGTATCAGCGCTGCTCAGAAATAACCCACGAAAGTTTTGGCGTTCGGTCATGCCTATTACTGAGTCTGCATCTTCATTTACTATCAAAGGTGAAAGTATAAATGATCCCATGCGCATATCTAACGCATTCAACGAATACTTTCATTCTGTCTACGCGTCTGATTGTCAAGCGCATCCGGTTTTTGATAATGATTCAGATCATTCCATTCAAGACATTACAATTAGTGCTAGCGGTGTTCTTAATTTGATTTTAAAACTAGACACCAAAAAAGCTAGTGGCTCAGATGATGTTCCGAACTCTTTTTTACTGCGTTATTCTCAATGGACCTCTCGTTACCTTGTTATTATATTTAAGAAATCTTTAGAAACTAGTACCGTTCCTTCATCTTGGAAGCTTGCAAGAGTAATACCTTTGTATAAATCAGGTAGCAAGTCCGACATAACTAATTATAGACCCATTTCTTTAACTCCCTATTCATGCAAAATGCTAGAGCATATAATCTACAAGCACATAATGGATTTTTCTCGAGTCAAACCATATATTAACTAATGCACAGCATGGCTTCAGAAGTGGTTTCAGCACCGTCACGCAATTGACCGAATTCACCCACGACATTGCGTATCATTTAGACCAGGGCAATCAAATCGATGCACTTTTTATCGACTTCTCCAAAGCCTTTGATACAGTACTACATCCTCATCTTCTGCATAAATTGCACATCATCCTAAAAAATTCACGTTTAGTCGATTGGATTGCTAGCTTCCTTCATAATCGCTCTCAGTACGTCGACTTCAGTTCCACAAGGTCATCAGTTCTAGAGGTAGCTTCTGGGGTTCCACAAGGGTCCGTCCTGGGCCCTTTATTATTTTTAATTTATATAAATGACCTTCCAGAACATGTATCCTCGAACATTCGCCTTTACGCCGATGATTGTGCTTTATATGACGTGATTGTTTCCACAGCTGACCAAAGGCGTCTGAGCGATTCCTTTAACTCGTTTTGTGTTTGGTGTGAGAAATGGAAAATGAACATTAATTTCAAAAAGACCGTTGTTTTGTCCTTCACAAAAAAAGTAATGCCGGTTATTGCAACATACTCTTTCAATGGTTCCCCTTTAATCAGAGTTATGCAGTACAAGTATCTTGGTGTCACATTTACTCATGATCTCTCATGGTCTACTCACATTGCCCTAACATGTTCTAAAGCCCTAAAAAAATTAGGATATTTACGTCGAACAATGCAGAATGCCCCAAAAGATATTAAACTTTTAATGTATAAATCTCTTGTTCGCCCTATCATCGATTATGCCTCCACGGTCTGGTCACCTTATCGACAATGCGACATAATCAGACTGGAAGCGGTTCAAAAGAAAGCTGCGCGTTTCATTTTTCGCAGGTACGACCGCTATTTCTCACCCTCATCAGCCCTACATGAGCTAAAGCTAGAACCTCTTTCGGTACGTCGTGATGTGGAATCATTAAAATTTTTGCACAACATAATCAATAATTCATATCGCATTTCAAACACAGCTTTTTTGTCCTTTGCCAAGCCTTCCTCTACGCGTAACTTCCATAAACTTAATCTTTCTACCTTATTTGCGCGCACTGACACATTTAAGTATAGTTTCTTTCCCCGCACTATAGAATTATGGAATTCCATACCTGGCCACATTCGCTCACTCCCCCTGAATGATTATGTTTCTATTCTTGTTGAAAGTCATTATGTATAACAAAAGTGTAATTCCTTAATTGTTGCAAATTGTTCTTGTTGTTACTTTTCGTGTATCTTTTGTTTGCTGCGACCTTTTCTGCACTGTATAATCCCACTCCTGCAATAGCCCTTTCACAGGGCTGCAGTATGTAAAAATAAATAAATAAATAAATAAACTCCAGAGCAGGTTCTGCGTGGAATTCTTTCGCACCTCCTTGACAACATTCAAAACAAGCAAGACCTCCGATTTTCTACATAGAACTGAAGACGCGAGCGTTCGCGATGATACCATTATGAGTTTGCAAATCCGAACCATCGCATCACACTTATTGCGGCTTTACATTGCTTGTGTTTCTTTACTGCAAAGTTCATTGTGAATTATTTATCGCAGTATCTGCTGATGCGCTTATAGGCGTCCGGTCTCCGGTACAACCCGTCCCGAACAATGTCCGTTAGCAAGCATACCGCATGGCCTCCGAGATCTGCTCCAGCAGCGTGCCGGCGCGCTGCCGGCGATAATCTCGAATGCTAGACATGCCGCGTCGTTTCCGTGACAGTGCATGAGTTGTTTACGACAAAAAAATGTTATGTGTCATGCTTCTAAGCGTCATCGTTAGGCTATAACAGATTTAATGCTTTGCATTAAAATACTTTTTATAATGTTTAGTGGTTTTATTACATACGTTTTCGCAACCGTCCTAAAATGTTGTATATGTAAAGCTGAGGTCTCTAGTTAAAAAATTCGACAGATCCCACGCACCGTGGAAGTCGATGTTATGCGAAGCATGCGGCGGGAAGGTGACTGTCGCGTATTTTTTTTTACTGAGCGAAACGTTACAAAGTGACGCTATGGATTTGTATAAATTTTATACACACTGTACAGGCTCCCCTTCTTTACTTACCGTCGTCATCCATCGCTCTTTTTTCTCCCATTTCCCTACCCCCGGTGTAGAGCAGCAGGCTAGAGCATAGTATCGCTGAGGCTGACCTCTCTGCTTTTCTATAAATAAACCTCTCTCTCTCTCTCTCCTATACGGACACATGTATTTTGAAGAGCCGCATATGTGTTATATAACCAGTTGTTTACAGTTGGCTAACGCTGCCAACGGCAACGGGGCTATTACCAACACCAGAAGCGGTAAGCTGATATTTAGTGCTTATACTTGACCCTTAAGATGGAGAACGGCCACACGTTTCGTGAACCCGTGTGCATGTGTGGAAGAGGTTCTTGAGAGTTCTTGAACAAGGTCATCATCACCGTGATCAATGAGCACCAGCAGCTGGTCATGGCTTGTTATTGTAACCGGTAGTGATCGCGGTGACGAGGGGTCCATGTGTAGTGAAGTACGAGGTATAGTACAGCTGTTGGAAATCTTGGATGTCTCGGTCATTTCGTCGACAAATTATCTGTTGACAGAGCCGGCGACATGTCGGAACCTGAAGCCACCCTTCGCGTTGGTGAGCCATAGGTCGTGGAGGCTGGCAGGCCTCGATAGTGCTACGTAGACCAACATCAGTGGATGGTGTTTGTCGTATTCGTAGACTACCTGGGCTTATGTGGCCTGCGTAGCCTAATCTACAAAGCGGCTGTCAGTCAATCTGTTATCATTCTCGGTCAGCATGAGGCCATCGCCCAGCCTCGAAAGAAGTGAAGAGGACGCTTCGTCGTTCTGGCAGACTACGTGCACATTACGGTGCAATGATGTGAATATCATACGTAACTTTCGTTAATGTATTTCTCCGGGATCAAGCAATGCTTCAATATAGCTCGCTGAATCATAGGAACACAAATGTAATGTTTACTAGACTGCTATAAAAGCGGAGCCAACACCAGAACCACAGACGTTAATCTGAAATGACGCCTGCAACGTAGGAATACACGTCGTAGCAGTATGATGTAGTGTTTATTGGTTTCTTGCAAAATTAGGTAGCCAGCACCATAACCACAACTGACGTTGCACCTACATTACGCCTGCATAGGCTGTTTTTCCAAACCAGTTTATAGACCAGGCGTGGCTCCGTGGTGGAATACCTGATTGCCACGCAGAATGCTTGGTTTCGATTCCTGCTGGAATCCCAATTTCCATTCCTTCCATTCTTCGGGTCAACGATGCCGATCTCGGTTTTATTAACGCTCTCACATTTAAGTTACCAATGTCTGTTCTCGCCGTTCCTGGGTAGATATAAACTGTCAATCACCTGTGGCACGTACCGGTACACGGCGGCCCGTAGTAAACGGGTATGTGCCACACGTGTCTGTAGGAAAGGGTTTGACGACGTACGCGACAGGATTTTCGCGTTATTCATGTCGTGACCCGATAGTCATATTCGTCAAATCCTCTTACCCTCCCATGCCAATTTTGCTCTCCACCAAGTTAAGGAGGTGATCATGAGAGCACCCGCACGTAGGCGGATAGATAGATAGATAGATAGAATCGCTCAAAGTGCCAAAGGTTCCCTAAGAAATGCTTCGCATTTAAAACAAGTAGTACCACAACTGGTGTTACTAATATTGAAACGAAACAGGTTTCTGTGAGAATTCTCGCACTATGGGCTCCATTTGCAGCACAGTTTGTCCTCTGATCTGCTCTCCATATTCGAGACTGCGTAGCGCATTTTCATCATCATCATCAGCTCGTCTACGCCCACTGCGGGGCAAAGGCCTCTCCCATGTTCCGCCAATCAACCCGGTCCTGTGCTTTCTGCTGCCACGTTGTACCTACCAACTTCTTCATCCCATCTACCCACCTAATTTTCTGTCTCCCCCTCACGCGTTTGCCATCTCTTGGAGTCCAGTCAGTTACCCTTAGTGACCACCGGTTATCCTGCCGACGTGCTACGTGCCCGGTCCATATCCATTTCTTCTTCTTGATTTCAACTATGATATCCTTAATCCCCGCTTGTTCCCTGACCCACTCTGCTCTCTTCCTGCCTCTTAAGGTTACACCTATCATTTTCCTTTCCATCGCTCGCTGCATCGTCCTCAATTTAAGTTGAACCCTCTTTGTAAGTCTCCCGGTTTCTGCTCCGTAGGTAAGTACCGGTAAGATACAGCTGTTATATACCTTCCTCTTGAGGGATATACCTTCCTCTGTGATCATACTCTAAATCGTCAATATATTTTATAGACGCATTCCAAGTTACGGCTCAGTTCATATCTCTCCCACAGCAGAGTTGCCATTACTCTAAATTGTGATTGTTTTGTCTAACCAGAAACACATTAAGAGAAACATGTGTTAAGGTTAGCTACAACATAACAATTAGCTACAACCACAAAACTGCGGTTCGCCCGCCTTACACATATAGAAGAGAATAGTACCAGCTGTTTTTCGTTCGAAGGTCACCCAAGTGCTTTCTGTTTATTAAAGTAAATATTACAGCGAAAGCTGTTATGAGATCATTGCACCGGCCGTTTTTGGCGCCGTAGTTGTCCGCCGCCGCCGCCGCCGGTGTCCGTAACCAGTATCGCTCGAAATAAGAAAAAAAAACGAAATAAGAAAAAAATTCCAGGATTGAACGAGGTTCGAACCTGGGCCCTCTGCGCTGGAGCCCACTATTCAACCTCTGAGCCATGCCGGTTTTTTTTTTTTTTTCTTTAATTCATGGAAATATGACCCGTTATTGCTGTGAACCACACACTACATACTTCGTCACATTAGAATTACCTTAACATTCAGAACACCCACAAGGTTGCCTGCAGTAAGAGCCATGCCGGTGCTTGAAACTGCTTTGCAAAAAGGTCCTTTTACAGGCTTCATGTTGGGAAGGAACCACATTAGCATATGCAATATAGCGTGGTAGAAGAGTAAAATAAGCACCAAGCGTCGCACAACGCGAATTCTGTAACCAGGCGTCACACAACGCGAATTGCGCAACGAATAGGTTGTTGAATGCTTCCAGCCCATTACGAACGGCTCTGCCATAATTCTTCATCGTCATCAGGCACAGCATCAACAAAGTTCGCATAATGCCTTACATGCGTTTAGCAGGTACCAACGCTCTCCGTAGAATGACGAAAAATGGCACAGTGCCTGCTGCCCTACTTCTCAAAAATTACAATGATTTATAGCGTAGTGGGTTCCTCGCAAGTGCACTTGTATTGGTTGCCAAGGAAGCCCATAAGCGCATGATCCCTTTCCTCGGGGTCTCAGTAAAATTACAATGATTTATAGCGTAGTGGGTTCCTCGCAAGTGCACTTGTATTGGTTGTCAAGGAAGCCCATAAGCGCATGATCCATTTCCTCGGGGTCTCAGTAAAGTTCTTCGCCCCCCCCCCCCGTCTCTCTCCCACGTCAACGTATGTTATACAGCATGACGGGAGAGGGAAATAGCGACCGGGCGTCACCCAATGCAAATTACATAACTGGTGGGCCGTTTAAAGATTCCAACCCATTACAAAGGGCTGAGCCATAATTCTTCATCGTCATCAGTCGTCGCGTCAACAAAGTGCACACAATGCCTTACAGACGTGTAGCTGGTGCCTCGCTTCTCCGCAGAATGAAGAATAATGGCTTAGTAGGTGCTTCGCAACTTCACAAAAATTGTGATTTATGGCGTAGTGGGTGCCTTTCTAGTGTACTTGTATTGTAACCCCAAGAGAGCTTAACGGCCTCTAGAAACGCCGCTCTTCCAGCTTTCGCTGTGACTGTGCTGCGGTTTCAGCGCAGACCTGGCGTTTTTAAATGCGAAGCATTTCTTAGCGAACCTCAGGCACTTTGGGCGTTTCTATCTACGTATCTATCTATCTATCTATCTATCTATCTATCTATCTATCTATCTATCTATCTATCTAGCCGCCTACGTCTGGGCGCTCTCCTGATCGTCTCCATAACTTGTAATATACCAAAATTGGCACAGCAGGGGATCAGTAATGACAAACACGCTTCACTTGTCATGACATGAATAACGCAAAATACCTGTCGCGTACGTCATGAAACCCTTTCTCTCAGTCACGTGTGGCACATACCCGCCTACCAGAGTTCATGTTATGCGGGTATGTGCCACAGGTGATACAAAGTCTCAGCCAACAAAGCAACTGCGAACACACATATTGACACGCAAGGAAAGTGATTTCCACAATAATTGTTGGGTTTTGTGTCCGAAAACCACGATATGATTATGAGAAACGCCAGAACGAAGGGCTCCGGAAATTTTGAACATCTGGTATTCTTTACATGCACCGAGATCGCACAGTACACGGGCATCTAGCATTTTGCCTCCATCGAAATGCGACGCCGCGGCCGGGATCGAACCAACGACCTTCGGGTCAGCAGCCGAGCACCGTAAACGCTACACCACCGCGGCGGACGCAAGGAAAGCGAGCAAGCTGAAGACTTACCACCCCTGGAAGACGCTCAACTACCATGCACTCGTTCACCTGGTCCGCAACGTGGACCACGTTGATTACGCAAAACCCGGGGTGAATCTTTCCTACAATAAATCTGCCGAGAGAACCGGGCCTCTCATCATTACCCGTGATTTCGGCATTGCTTTATCAAGACCCAACAACGCCTGGTCTTTATACTGCGTGAAAGACGGCTTAAATGTGGACAGGGCATCAAGAACCCTCGCTACCACGTCCAGGACAGGAGGCATAATAGATCGTTCATCGTAAGAGCCATCCAGGATTTCCACCAGCTGTGCTATATACCTCGCACTTCACTACACTGAGACCCCTCGTAGCCGCGATAACGAACGGGTCCGATTAACAAGTCTGGTCCAGCTGCTGGTGCTCACTGATCACGGTGATGATGACCTTGTTCAAGAACTGTCAAGAACCACTTCTACACATACACACGGGTTCGTGAAACGTGCGTGCGTTCTCCGTCAAAACGGACAAGTATAACAACTGTAACGCAACTGTAACAACTCCAATTGTGACTGTAAATAACGTGCAGTGTGCCTGCGCGTGCCACTCGGCTGTGTGTATATCCAGGGAAACTTTCGTGAATGAAGCTTCGTTGCGAGCTACGCCTGTCCTGTGCATATGTGTTCCTTCTTTGTGCCGTTCGGATTCGCGCTATCCAGTATTGAAGAATATAAGCACTACATCCAGCTTACCGAGTCCGGTGTTGGTAACACCCATGTTGCTGTTGGCATCGTTTCGCAACTTTAGACAACTGGTTATATAATTCATATGCGACTCTTCAACATATGAGTGTGTGTATACCACTTACACATTTCTCTAGCGTCATTCCGTGAAGTTTCGCTCAATGTGAAAAATTACGCCACGGTCACCATTCCGCGCATGCTTCGCATAACACCGAATCCCACGGTACGTGGGTTCTGCCGAATTTTTTTTTCCTTGTTTCTGAATAAAATATTATTTCTGCCAGACTACTGACCTAAGGATATCTAAAAATTGTCGGGACGTTCGACTTACTAGCATCTGAGAAGGCGATGCGCACGGGGCCCGATTACGCTATCGCGTGTGCTCTTCAAGGCAAAACTCAAGAGTCCTCTAAGTTTTTTTTGTTTATTTGTGCGCATTTATTCCGATTTCTTGCTAACGGAGAAAGCCGATATTGCGCTCGCAGCCGACGCCGCCGACACCGACGCAGACGCCAGTTTTTTTTTTTTGCTAAACGAGCTCTATAACATCATCGCGTTAATGCAGTCTCTGCCAAAAAATGCGCTGCGCCTGGCCTTTGCCTCTACATGTGTGTAGTACTTGTTTGGTTCCGTTCGAAGCATGAGAACTTTTTCTTGGCAGATCAATCAATCAACCAGTTTTCAGGCGAAAGCCTCATGTGCCTCATCAAAAGCGAGAATTGAGCGTCGTCCCGCGCCGTCGGCGTCAACACGTGTGATAACGTCACCATATGATGTCACGGCTAACCATTCTTGACGTCACCATGCTACGTCATCACAGAACGTTGTCGCTCGGTCAAAGGGGGCCCAATTGGGAGGCAGTGCAAAGCTTGGTGAGGTACAGAAAGCGTCCAATGCCTCCGCTGCTGAACCAAGTCCAAAACCACATAAGGTGCAGATTGCCTTGTGAGTGGTGCGGGGTAGGATTAGTGCATAGACGGAGATGAAAAAAAAATGATGGTTTTTGCCATCTTGCGCGAATGCATAAGCGACCCTGTGAGCTCATTAGTGTGTATGGTCGCGCAAATAGTTTTCGTCCACTGAATAATTAATGCTAAGCACCGATGCCAGTACATCGGAAGAATATTGTCCTTCCGTTGAAGTTTTCTAAGACCGGCGACACAAACATGTATCTCTATAGGAAAATTACACTATCCCAAACTGAAGGGCGTTGTTTTAGATCAGGCAAACGAGCAAACGTTAATAGATAGAGTATCTCTGTAAATTGTTTCTGCGTGGGAGGCTGATCGCTATGGCCGTTGTTGATATTCGTCCTTAGGTTGTGACCAACTATAGGTAGATATTTTTTCCATAAAACAGAGCTGACTGCTCAGCGTTTTCGTACAGTAGAGCGCAGTTAATTACTCTAAATCATTTCCCGTTTTATTGAACGCGGCACATTTACTGTCGGTGACGAGTGCACACGGCATGTGCAACAACTTTTACACTGAACGGATTTATTTGTCACTGATGGTAAGCATTTTGGCAAGTACTTGAACAAGCACAACATTGCACATCAAGGTTATTCATCCCGTCGCAATGACCATTAACCACCCGAGAGGTTGTGACGGCACGGCACGTGATACGCTGTGGAGAGGCGTGGCGTCTGCGCTCGCTCGGATCCTCACCGCTGCGGTGCCACGTGACTAGGCGAAGGTTTAACAAATGCTTCGCCGGCGCTTGGTCACCCTGTCTCGGCATGTAAAGCGCGTCTGGAGGGCCGTCTAAGTGTGTGGTTGAACGCAAGCGACAGGCTGTATCGAGTCATCCGGTAGGTTAGAAAAACGGCGGGCTGCAAAACCTCGAGCGCAGGCAAAGTCGCCTGCTGAAACACGGGACCTACGGTAGCCAAGATTTGCTTATAATAGAGAAATTGACCAAGCCCGTAAATGTGCCAATATCGGAGCTAATTCACCCGCCGTCTGTGCTCGTAGCCTTTGCCAAACTAAGCGATACATGTCTTTCCCTCTTATAACTAAGCTTGGAAGAGTTAAACCTGAGCGAATTTTCGCATACGATAGAACAGGCAACCACGAAGAGAAAAGTTAAACTGCGTAAAACCATCGAGCAGTTGCGGCGGCCTTGCTGAGTGACTTAGAATCTGCTTTGTCGGCAAAGCAGAGGTGCTTATCGCAATAATCAGACCAGCCAGTGATGAGGTCGCTTCGAACGAAAACGTTCGTAAGCACATGGTGTGATCCCGTGCTACGTCAAGTGGTTGGTGATAATAAAGCAAGAACTTACGCTATCCAATCACGTACTTTTTCTTCGGAGTCGGTAATCATAGTTTGACCCCTCCTGAATTCGAATACCGATATGAGAGTTCTCAGAATTGAAAGCAAAAAGCATTTTCGCTTTCGGAAAAGAAACAGCGGCCGCGGCCGCAGGGCTTCCTGAGATGCTGGGCGAGCGCGGTACGTCATCTTCTGTAAGGCGCGTCATCTGCAACAATAGCACTGCAAGGCGTGGCATCTGTGATTAGCCCCGGCCACGGCGCGCAGATGGAGGTAGTCACGGAGGCCACTATTTCAGATGCAAGACACGTGTTCACATTGTGCTCGGCTGTTCGTCGTTATGGCACATATTGTAATCCAGCTACAGAAATTTGAGCGTCTCTATACCTACTTGAGCCTCGGATAGGCACATAGCGCTCTCGCAATTCGGATCAGTGAGCGACGTGAACCTTCCCTAGGAGCCCAGCGCGGCTCCGGCAAAGGTACCGAAGCTGACGTAGTTCGTTTCCACGACCAAACTGTTGGTGCACTGGCGTGGGCGGACGAAGGCAAACTTTTCTTTCGCGTACATTAAAGTACATGCTGCAACAACCGCGAAAAAATCATGGCAGCGTCGATAATAATGTCGGTGCTTGTTAATTACTGAATTATAAAACCACTTCAGCTTCCGTTTAAGACGCCCTAGATGTTAGGCGGATGCCATTTTAGTTGGGCGACTGCAGTCGATGCAGCGGCGCCTCGTTTTGCGGCACCGCGGCTTCTTGCTGTCTGCTTCCTGTTTCCTAGATAAAACGCGGATTTATCACCGCAACGACGACAGCGAATTCGCGGTTATCAGAAACTAGAGATGCGTAGAAGAGCCTGTGTGACCTAAATTTTGTGTCTTACCTCACCTAGAACAGCTGTCTTCTGCGGGTATACCTTGGCGGCGAAAGTGAGAAACCACCGCGACGTGTCATATCAAAAAAAAGGCGGCAGATCCCACGCAATGTGGGAATCGATGTAATTCGAAGCAGCTAGAAAAGAGCTGCATATATCGTCTTGTTTGTCATTGAGACAAACGAAGTCATTTATGTAGTGACATCTAGTTCACTATATATCGCAAGTTTGCCACGAATCCATGAATGTACAATCTCGTATATGCCATGCTAATGAAACGTGCATTCTGCTATATATATATATACGATTCGTGATCTGCTAATTATATCCGACGGGCACTCAGGTCATGGCTTACTGATTTTGGTTTATATCCAGCTAACAAAACGGCCGCCAACGCACCATTAGCGTGGCGTCTAAAGCATGCCCTACAGGACATGCGCGTCATGGTTTTCATATTAAATCCTGTTCTTTATGCTCGTCAGACAGTCACGTTGCGCAATACCAATTTTGGTGTATATCAAGTGAGCGAAACGTCCTCCAGCGCACCTATGAGCGTGGCACGTAATTCATGTTATACGTAACATGCGTGTCATGATTTTTATATTACCTCTTGCTATTTATGTTTGTCACACATTGACGTCACGCAATACCTATTTTGGTGTATATCAAGCTAGCGAAACGTTCGTCAGCGCACCATGAGCGTGGCACGTAAGTCATGCTGCACATGACACGTGTGTCATGATTTTCATGGTAACTCCTATTATTTACGTTCATCACACAGTCACATCACGCAATACCAATTTTGGTGTATATCAATCTAGCGAAATGGCCGCCAGTGCACCATGAGCGTGGCACGTAAGTCATGCTGTCCTTGACGTGTCTGCCATGATTTTCACGTTAATTTCTATTATTTATGTTCGTCACACAGTCATGTTGCGCAATACCAATTTTGGTGTATATCAAGCTAGCGAAACGGCCGCCAGCGCACCATGAGCGTGGCACGTAAGTCATAATATACATGACACGTGTCATGATTTTCACATTAACTCCCGTTATTTATGTTCGCCACACAGTCATGTCGCGCGATACCAATTTTGGTATATATCAATTTTGGTGTATATCAAGCTAGCAAACGTCCGTATGCGCACCATGAGCGTGGCACGCAAGTCCTGCTTTACATGACATGCGTGTCATGATTTTCATATAAACTCCTGTGTTTTATGTTCGCCATACACACTTGTCAAGCCATACCAATTTTGGTATGTATCAAATTAACGAAACGGCCGCAAGATCACCAAGACTGTGGCATGCAAATCATGCTTTAGATGACCATGTCATGATTATCATGTTATGACCAGTCATTTATGTTCCTCACACAGTCATGTGTGATGTTCGTCACACATTCGTCACACCACTTTTGGTATACAACCCATGAACGAAACGGCCAGGAGAGCACAAAGTCGTAGGTGGCTAGATAGATAGATAGATAGATAGATAGATAGATAGATAGATAGATAGATAGATAGATAGATAGATAGATAGATAGATAGATAGATAGATAGATAGATAGATAGATAGATAGATAGATAGATAGATAGATAGATAGATACGCTCAAAGTCGTAGAAGTTCGCTAAGAAATGCTGCGCATTTAAAAGCATAAGTTCAAGATGTAGAAAAAATCGAAGTTTTTAAGAGGCAGGGGCCAACGTTTAGGTCCCTCTAATCTAACAATTTGCAGCAGATGAAAACAGCACGCTTTCTCAGCAAGGTTTTTGTGCTCATTTTAATTAAAAGTTAATAAATACTATCGTGCTGGCATTCGCTCAAACTTTGCTGGTGAGAGGCTGCGGGAATTTCCACTCCACCAACTTTAATTTCGTAGGCATTTCTACGCTTATAGCACGGCCCAACGGGAGGGAGGACTTGACCCGCGTGTTGTGACTCCCCTCTAGTCTGACCATAGCCTACCCAGCAAGAATACCTCTCCGCCATTAGCGTAAGAGGAATTGCTCTTTATAAAGTAAGGCTTCTTACTGGTACAGTCACCACAGTACCGTTTGCACTACCGTTTTACAATTCCGTGTTTGGGAGCTACGATCAGAATGCATTTATCTCCGCGAGTTGCTCGATGCGTACGGTAACCTGATGAGATGGCGAGATTAGATAGGTCTTGCAGAATAAGGTATGTACCGAGCAAAGACGACGTTAGGTATTGCCGCACTTACCATGCCGTAAACCATAACTACAAGAAAAAAATCCCACTGCATATATTTCACGAAAAAAAATCGTATACAAAATTTGTAGGTGATCCTAATCATTCACTGATATGTCTGTTGTTGGCACTCGCCTTTCGCATGTCCTGGTATACACCTTAGTGGCCATGGAGACATCGGCGGCGAAAGGTATTTGATGCCAGCGAACCCACTGCTCCTCTTCTAGTTCACTGTACCGCGACGCACATAGTAGAGCAACTGGTGACGTGAGCATGCGAACCGACCATGTCGGAGCAGTAGAATCGGCACGTGTACGGACGTGCTTTCTGAGGATACATGAAAGTACATTTGTATTTTGCACCAGAGTCAAGTGTGCCTAAGCTACTGCTCAATATTTGCTGAGTGCGGTGGCGGCCCGCGCAAACTATCTTGCAGATGTAGTTTAGCTGTGGCGGGCAGAAATCATGCGTGCGAGCGCTATAATTCCTGCAGTGCTGTCGCTGTTTAGGAGAGGCGTTAAAGTGACGGGTAACGCATCGCTTTGATAAGCTGTCAGCGCTGTTTTCAAGGCCCAACCGCATGCAGGCGACTTTCCAGCAAAGGCTCCGAGTGACAGGATTTTATGTCGTGGAGGGCCATTTATCGCCGTCGCTTGTCGCGTCGCAGGTTATGGAAAGCCAGAAAAATCGCTTGTGCCCGAAAGTGAGCATGGCGATTTCCGGCAACATGGCAGCATCCCGGCTCCATGCTTCGGTTGCAATTTGCTCTTGATGCTTCTAATCGGCGCGTACTTCAAGGAATGCAAGTTATGGATTATCTTGTTTACAGCCATATCTCACGCGGAGAGCGAGGCAGCGGCCATATTTTATCGTTTATCTTGTTATCGACGGTTATTTTTGATGTTTCGGTGGTAGCTTGTTGCGCTGGTGGTAGCTTGCTACAATGTGAACATCGCCGTCGTGTGAGGTAGCCCGTCTCCTTCCGAGGCAGCGATGTGAGGCGATGCGGCTTTTCTTAAGCCATGACAGCAAGAGGAAACGTCCCAGAAGCGCCTCGTGGGGAAACCCTAAAATAATGCAGCTTGCAATGTGCGACGTAGTAGCGTACAGAGTTACTGTATATGCCACCTTTAAGTAGCAGAGTTGCGCATCTGTCTTCCAAACGCCGCTAGCAACCACGCATTGCGGAGAAGCTGACGCTCGGGCCATTTTTTTGTATTTCTCGATGGCGCCGCAACAGCGAACTGGATTGACACTAGTCATTCAGAGTAAAGTTAATCACCGGTCTTCGACACGCCACACATACCGATCGGTGAGCCGGTAGGCATGTCACCTGCAAAAACGGAGTGAGTCTTCGCCGCTTAGCAGTGCTTGCTAGCCAGACTCAATGCGCAACTCTGCTACCTAAAGGTAGCATATACAGCAACTCTAGTAGCGCGCGCTCCTCGGCGACCCCTCGATATCACGGCAGATACAGCTGCCGCGGTTATAGAAAAGATTGCGAAAAAAGAAAGTCACGGAACGCTTTTATGACTTCCTGATCTCACACAAGAATGTAATACATTTGGCATGTTGCTATTCATCTACTTTGTAATTCTTTTTCCCAATTTACCTGCGTGGACGCAATAGTTTTCAATCGACCAACCGTGACACTTCGTCGCGAACATGTGGCTGCTCCTGTTGCGACGCGACGGAGTCCGTTTGTCAAGTGCATGCGGCTGGGTCTTCATGCCAGCTTTGCGGCACATGTTCTCACGGTCATCGAGCTAGATCTGTTCCCGATCACCTGCGCGTGCAGCACAATGCATGAGTAAGACTTGGTTCTGGGCGAGTTGGTTGAAATCGACGGGTTACAATTTAGCGCTAAATATGAAAGGAAGGCACGAGCAAAAAGTGGGAGAAAGCAGACATTTCTGCTTTCTCCTACTTCTCACTCGTGTCCTTCTTTCATAGTTTGTGCTAAAATGTAACCCTTCACCACCGTGCACGCTCATTTCACTAGTAACCGTATCTTTTCTGCAGTACATGCAGTTGTAGGACTCTAGGAACCTCACTTGCAAATGTTTAAAGTTTCGTAAATTTGTCAGCGCTGTCAATATCAAACGTTGCCACAACTGTCAATGTTTTGCTTGGAGGGCAAGACTTGAAATTTTTCAGAAACCTGCGTATTTGTAGACGTTTCGACGCGCTGTTTCAGCAATATTCTAACTGATGTTTTCACATAATAGGTACGTATTTCCGCATTTTACGATCGCATTCTATATATTGTAAACCGGTAGCTTTCAGTAAATCATTTCATGCACACGCCAAACCAGCGAACTGTATCTTGGTCGCAGTCAAAAAAGCTTTCTTTTTTAAAAAATCACGCTGTGTATGCGTGTCTATGATTGACTGCCTTAGAGCAAGGGAGCCATCTATTTCAAGCAGGAGCACCGACCAGAGTACTGTAATTAGCTTTAGGAAAAAGGTGATCATCGGCTGCCATAAAGAGAGTCAGGTAGACGTGATTCTCTTTGACTCTCTTTTTGTAAGAGTATACTCGACCCTTCGTCGTTTCATGCTGAATTAAAATTGCGTTGTTGCAACCGCGCTTCTATCTTTTCGCAGTTGCCTAAAACATAGCAGCATGAGACGACAAAAGAACTGGTGATCAGTAGCAACCTGTAACGCGCTAGTGAAACTTTGATTTACACGGATCTATGAAGACATCTTTCGGGGAAATTATTTAAAACCTCTTCGCTAATTTTCCAGTACAATAAGACCAACGATTCCAATCACACAACTGAATTCGTGGACTTTCGCGCTGATACTATTATTAAATCTCATATTTAGTGTAACCTTAAATTTCACTGTGTTTCTTTACTGCCGCATTTTGTATCGCTTTTACATCACAGGGTTTTGCCAGCTGGGACCCGGGAGTGCAGCATGCGCTCTTCGATCAAGTCCTGCGGGCGGCCAACGCCAGTGGAACCCTGGACGTAGGACCCCAGGCATAGAGGATCTAAGATCCCCCTTTTTCTTTGAGTAGAGTTGCATTCGCTATCTCTCTCACTCCAGCGTGGTCCCTGTTTTAACGCGGTAGCGTTAGAGAGCTCGTGTCGCAGAAATTCCGGTGTCGTCGTCGGCACCGTTGGTTGTGAGCGAAAAATCAACCGTGAGCGAAAAATCGAGAAAGTAGGAAATAAGATAAACGGTAAAATCTTCGGTCCCAATGAGGATCGAACCCGGGCCGTTCGCGTGGCAAGCAGGTGTCTTACCACACAGCCACGATGTTAGTTGCAGCTGCTTCGGACAAAAACACTACATAAATGTCATGTAGTGAAAGGAGTCTCGACGCATTTTGTTCGGCAGATGTCACGACGAAAACGAGCCCATACGGCGATTTGTAGGCGCATTCGCGAGGCCATCAAACTACGTCGAAAAACGCCGGGATAGTGCAGCCATCGCCACTAAATACACACACGAACTTTCAAACAGCTCTAAAAATGGACAACTATGTCCATCTAGAGGAAAACATACCAAGCCAACGCAGCAAACGCTAGATAATGTGCTGCAATCTGTGAGGCATTGTGAGAAATATGTCTCGACTTTTTATGGCATCCGAGAGGGCCGGCGCGCGGCGTATATCTTGGAGGCCATGCGACTCTTGCTTTAGATCGAAAGCCTGTAAAATTCGCGCGCGTGCGTGCGTGTGTGTGTGTAACAATACACATTAATAAGTATGCACTTAGTGGTTGAAGTGCGCACTAGGGGCCGGATTTCGCTATCGCGTTCAACTCTTAAAGGCGAAGCTTAAGGGTCCCCCAATTTTCGGAGCTTGTGTCTGACCTCCCGCAGCGTCTGTCACGAAAAAACGTCCATCATTAGCATGTCGTCTCTGTTACTTGTAAGGCAGTTGGTGCCCTTCTAGGCGTCGTCGTTAGGCTATAGAGAGACTTTAGGATGTAATTATCTAATGCGTATTTTATAATTCAGTGCTTCCGCGACTTATGTCTTCTCATGACTTTCGAAAATGGTGTGGGTATGAATCTTAGCCTCCTAGTTTACAAACAAGAGATAGGGAAACTTGTGCCACTCTTGTCAGTAAAACGAATCACCTTGCTGGAGAACCTTCGTGGAGTTGGCTCCGTTCGCAGTGCGCCAGAGCGGTCACACCAGCTTTTGTCGGCAAGGCAGTTTTCTTGAGCGGCCGTAAGTGGGAAGGCCGCTTCACAATTCTGTGACAGCTTACCACTCTAACGTAGTGCAGCTCGTAATACTTTGAGTCATTTTCCGTATTTGCCGTCACGGTGGCCGCATTTCTGATACGGCGAAGTGCAATTAACTCATGTGTGCTTAGATGCATACACGTTACGGAATCTCACTTGCTCGAAACTAATCCGGAGTCTACTTTGATGACTAGCCTTATAATCATGCCGTGGTTTCGATTCCTCTTCAACCCCCAGCGACTGTTATTAGTGAACAGCTCACCTTTTCTGCGAAGCACAACCCGTTACGCTTCAAATGATACTCCAGTGTTTGGATGGCTTGCGCTTTCCCCTAGTATAGTGCATTGTAGACTGAATTGTCAACCTTTTTAGGAGCGAAGCACCTTAGAGTCTCGTCTTCTTGGCGTCTCAGTCTGCACACGGTTAATGAAGTTGTCAAACTATGGTCATAAACAAGTGTCTAAAAGTCAAAACCAGTTCAGGATAAACTAACACGATATAAACTAATTTATTATAGAGGAATAATCAGGATCATATCCCAGTAATTAACAGAAATTTGTTAAATACCGTCTCAAAATTGGTTTCAAATGCCAAGTGTTTTGCTGGAAAGCATTCTTCGTAGCACATTGTGGTGACTAACACGAAGACAACTTACAGCAAGTCAGCCTCTCATTTATATGAATGAAACCGGTTCAACGCTAGAGAGGGCGGCATTGCCTCAGCAAGGGCTCGATTGCTCCTTCCACCGGCACTTCACCGGCGCCAAATCAGCGAACGGTGCGCGTTGGCTCCGGAAATGCTCTTTTCCGCGATGGACGCTGAACTGTAAGCTCGGAAGGAGCGAGAACGCGTGCTCGCACGCAAAAGACAATGCCGACGCATGGCCGATGAAGCTTAATCACCGGCGCACACTGCATACTTCGTCCGTCCCCAGGTTTCACGTTAGTGGAGCTGAAACATATGCCAAGCTTCACCGCATCAAAAGTTTTTGAAACTCTTACCGGCGTATTGAGGAACTAACCTATGCTTCATTTAATACCCTTATCTATAATTTCCTTTTCTTGCTTGTACCGGCTTCTCATTTCTTTAAGCGACAGTTTGAAGTGTGTCTCCGTCCATATTTAGAATTGCAACTGCCTGTGGTTCCCATACGGCCAATGCCACCTTTTGCTTTAATTTGGTGGGGGTGGGGGGTGTTCTGTGCACTGTAATGGCGTTGCAGTCGAAGAAATCCGGGAATATGAGTCATGCTGAGCGTCGTTGTAAAACTGCAACATTCCCTTCGCTCATCCTAATTCCGGCGATGTTTAAGTTGTGACAGTGTCGATTACACGCGCTCCTGACCACCATTACTCCGTGTGTGTCACACATAATTCATGGCATTAGCTGTCTCTAGATCACGGTGTCGGAACGAAGTGTTTTTCGTTTCAGTTTTAGCTTCGTTCCACCGCAAAAAGATCCATTCCGTTTCGGTTCCGGAACGAAAATTATAATGTTCCGTAAAAGGTTGCTAACGGTTCTTTTGTTTTTGTATGCAAAATTTGAAGGTATGGTAATCATAAAAAAAACACTGAATTTGTCATTAGCTACTTGCCATCCTCTTAAAAAAGTGGACAGGGTTAAAACACGTTCTTGCCACGTTCTTCCAATGAGCGCAAATAACTGTACCATGAATTCCTACCAACTAGCACAAACCAGTACACCCTTCAATGTCACAGTATTTATTTTCTCAAAAGTTAGTTACAATTTTTTTAGCGGTCTCAATGCTTTTTGTCGAGGAAGTGAGCACGATCTCAGAAGCACCACGTCATTGAGTGTACTCTCTGATGTGCGAGACCATTGTTCTGATAAACAAAAATCGCCAGGCCTGCGCAGAACACGCAGCACAGTCAGGGCGAAAACTTGAAGAGCTGCCTTTCTAGATCCCGTTGTAGACTCTCTTGGGGCAACTAATACAAGTAAACATGCAATGTACCCACTGCGTCATAAATCATTGTAATTTTTCTCAGGTAGTGAAGCACCCACTATGCCATTTTTCGTCATTGTTCGGAGAATCGTGCACCCGCTACACATTTGTAAGGCATTATGTGCACTTTGTGCTGTGGCTGATGACGATGAAGAAATACAGCTGAGCCCTTTCTAATGGTTTGGAAGAATTCAACGACCGACTCGTTGCGCAATTCGCAATGTGAAACGCCAGGTTGCTATTTTACTTTCCCACCATGCTATTGTAGCGTAGTGTTCTGGTCGCTACTTGGTCGCCGCCGGAGTGATGACACGTACACACAACAGATCCATAGACTTTCTCCTAATTTTGATTTATACGCCTAAAGCTTTCCTAATTATACGTTGTACACACTTGTCCGCTACACAACTCTGACAACTCTGAGCAGCACTCGCTGCAACCTGCTCTCATGGCGTCTCCGGTGCGACTCTCTCTCGGCTCCTCTGGAAGCGTCCCGAGGCCACCCCAGAGACCAAACAAAAAAAAGGACCAATCAGAAGTCCCCGTTTACCACACCCAATCGGGTGTCACGAGTTCAAAGAGGCACACTCAATCGCGGGCGGTCTCCACCAAGTTTGAACTTCGTGACCGTCGTCCGCCTAAAGAATAATGATCTAAACTAAAGTAAAAACCCACAGGAAGCTACCGCGACATCCGTTAGGCTTCCACCGTACAGTACACCCCGCATACCTTCAGGCGCCGCGGATGTAGAGCCGCCTGCGGTCCCTTAAATGTGAAACAGCCCCTCGTAGGAAGGAAGGTAACACTCAAACAACAAAGCTGGTGAGCCACTCAAGGACCCCACCGCAAACCCTGCTCTTGGGCAGACCCGCGACATTGGAATGAGCCAAAAAGTAAAAGAAAATAGCTGCATCAACGTTTACGCGACACTATATTACATACGTTAACATGATTCCTTGCCCAACATGACGCCTGTATAGAGTATTTTTGCGAAGGAGTTACAAGCACCAGCGTGGCACTGTGGTGGAATACTCGACTGCCACGCAGAAAGCGCTGGTTAAAGTCCCATCCGAAAACAGAAATTTGTTTCTAATTTCATTTTAACACGAGAGTGATTTATGCCGGGGTCCACCAAGACTTCAGTGACGTATTTCCGTCACGGAAATGACGTCGAAAAAATATACACAATCAGATGGCAAAGAAAAAAAGCTACCGTCAACGGGCATCGAACCCACGACCGCTCGGTCCGCAATAACAGATGCCGGGCACGCTATCCACTGCGCCAGGGTCACAGACTCAGGAGGCTTTACGAACGCGCCTTTTATATCTAACACTCTCCCGGTCGGCTGGGTGGTGTTGACCTCTGGCAGTGGTAAGGTGAAGTAATTCGTCGTTGCTGTGGGCTCCGCGACTAGCACCTGCAACGCGTTACGCGTCCGTCCCATTCGGCGCGTTTTCAATAGAAGTTGAATTTTGTCAATGCCTTAACACACCGCGAGGTGGCGACCTTTGATCAAGCATCGTAAAAGCGTCGGCCTCGCTCAGCATCACGCTAATACAAACCAAAAATAGCTCTGCGACGCGCGCCTGCCTCACCTGGCTGTAACCCCGCGTTCCCCGTAGAGCATGTAGCGCGAAAATTACGGGGACACAAGGAAGCAACATAAACACGACATAAACATAAATTCTTACAAACTCGCCCAGATTTCCGTTCCGCGTTCCCCGTTGTCGCGCTCGCCCCGAGAAAAATCGCGGCCGGGCTACCGGGGCGACACGACGCGCTTTGCGTTTCCCTCTAGTGCGGCCGTGGGTGTTCAATCACATTTTAACGTGCCGCGGGATGGCGAACAAGCTCTGCGCCCAATATGCGACGCTCTTCTGGCTATCACACCTCATTCACTCATTACGCTTTCACCGTTAACTACTACAGCTACCACAAGGGTTTGTTTAATCATTTAACATGGGCGTTAGTCGTCGGGACGGAGATGTAGCACCAATCATCAAAGTGGGCGCATGCGCGTTAAACGGTGCTATAGCTGCCAGGCGTCAATATACATTGGGCAAACGCTCTCATATCATTGTACGGTGAACATTCAGGTACTTCTGTAAGGAGATGCTTTACTTTCGTGTTATTCCGATTCCCATGACGGAGGGATCAACCATCTTTTTTTTCTTCTCTCACGCGATAGCGGTTACTGACACTGGCGCCGGTGGACAACTATGGCGAGTATGGTCAACGAGTATGGTCAACTTCTCGAGTATGGTCAACGACACACCTTGTGCCAGCTCGCATCATCGCGCCATTTAGTGCTGCCACTTTTCGCAAGCATTCCATTTATTCAAGAAAACGTTAATGGCACGGCGCTATGAAATGCTTCCCTTCTGTAATTCAACTAACCATTTTTTTCTAGCAAAGTTATCGAATTGTGCTGCGAAGGGAACCTGAAAAAGAAAGCGCCGTGAATGTGCTTGAGGTCGACTCTTTCACATAGCAGGGCTGCAGGGCAGTACATTACACCTCATATTCGGATTTTTCTTACGATAGAAGCATGCCTCCTCACTTTTGTGAATGTTTACTGCAGTGTGTTTTTATCGGCGTTCATTCAGCTCTGGCTACAGATTGTAAAGTGGTGCCCTTTCTGTTATAGCACCCAATATTCCTTGTGATATCTTTTTTGCCCTTCTTATTGAATATACACGGCCATCTTTGTTTTCACTTTTCATATGCGATTTCCCCTCTCTGCTTTTCTTTATATCTTACGAAAACTCCTCGAAACTTCAATGACGCAGGACTTGATCGTGAATTTCGCTCATAATTTTCTCCGTTCAGCAGCTATGCTATTTAAAATGTATATTCGCAACCACTTATTTATATTTGTCCACATTGTTAATATCGTTTCGTCCAGCTCGCGATTGCACAACGAAATAGATTACCCGAATGCATAACTAGTAGTAACGGTTGAATAAATTTCTAACTTTACGACAACATGCCTACCACGCAGTTAAATCTGGCGTATTTGCCGTGTGTACTGATAAATTATAGTGTATACTTTGTAAATGTGGCGATCGTGTGATCTACATATGTGTTACCCACACTTATTATTGGCGCATTTCTTATGTATCAGTGAATTCTTGTGTATGTTGCTGCGCATGATCATTATGTACTGTTTATATTTGCCAAATGTTTTCATCATATGAATTATGCTCCATAAAACTCCAACAAATATGATGTATGATCTGTGGTGACGTACTGACAATATGCTTTGTGTATATAAATAAACTAAATAAAATCAGCAGAAAAAGACTACAACCTGCAGACAAAGCCGCAAACAGTACAAGTGTGGGAAGCACACTCCTGCGACGCCGGACGTCGTCGAGCACAAAGAGCGTGCTATTTGGCTGTTTTCGGTTTCGTACATATTAACTAGCGTGCTGCTGTCGCGACAGCGCTTCTGCGCTTCAAGATATTTTTGATAGTGTCTATTGCAATTATCGCAAAAGAAATTCTCTCAATTCTTGGAAAACAGCAGCGTACGACGGCAAAAAGAGCAAGTGATAGCAACGAACGCTTACTGATCATTTAGACGAGTTGCAGTGGAGATTTTCCGTGGACTTTTAGGAGCTGGCTTGCCAGGTTCTTAAGCTGGGGCAAAGTCCCGCGCCGTACGCGTAACCTTAGTTCCAGAGGCGACTTCAACAGGCGCTGCACGGGCGAACAAGAAGTATTCTTTCTCTTGTTCTTCGAGCGCCTTGATGATGATAATAACGCAGGCAAAACCACATATAGGATAGCCAACTGTAGCATGCGCACTCTCGCGCGAAAGGGAAGTCTTCCTCTTGCTCTTCGAGCGCCTTGATGATGACATAAACGCAGGCGAAACCTCATATAGCATAGCCAACTGTAGTATGCGCACGCTACTAGTAGAAGTATTCTTCCTCTTGTTCTTCGAGAGCCTTGATGATGATAATAACGCAGGCAGAACCACATATTGCATAGCCAACTGTAGCATGCGGCGCTCGCTCCACTCCGGCAAAGCGCTTCGGTACTACTAACATGAACGAAGAAGACAAGGTGGCGTAGCGGAGGGCTCGCTAGGCAGCAGCAGTGCGGGCTCGCAGACAAGACCCTGCGGTGAGATCTTGCGAGGCCGCAGAGAGACGTCAGCCTCGTGCGGATCCCGAGATACAGGCCCGCGAAGACGAGGCAGCTCTAAGACGTATACGGGCACGGGATGCAGCGACCAAGCTTCGAAAGCGGTCGCAACCTGAAGTTGGTGGCGCCGACGCGCGCTTCAAGTGCGATATCCTCGACCATACGTTCGGATACATCTGCGAGGTCTGCGACCGCTTGTGATTCGACAACAACCTGACCACAATCGCTACTATAACAACGTGTGATGTCTTTGTATGGCAGTAGAGGACTTGTACGGAGTATTCACGTTTACCCGATTATCTCCGAGCCAGCTCCTCCAGCATCATTCACTTCGTGGATATGGCGTGAATTTTTTTTCTGAACCGCCTTGCTAACTACCGGCCTCGAAAAGACCTCCGATTTCCTGCGCACCACTGTATTCGCAGGCGGTTACGCTCGTAACAATAATAGTTTCCAAATGGGAACTGACCCCTTATATTAAGTGTGACATCGAAGGTTTTCATCTCTTACCGCAAAGCTCACAGTACTTTTATGCTCACAATATGTTGGCGTATATTTGCATTGGCCTCCGCTCTTTTGCACCAAATGTTGCGAAGAACTTGCAGCGTTCATAAAGCATTCGCGTATGACAACTCCAATGTGTAATGATTATGAAACGGCGCAACGAAAAAAAAACCGACACAGTGATGACGAGGAAGACATGAAGACCAGCGCAGAACAGGAAGACACGAAGGCAAGCGAGCAAGTCTCTTGTCTTCCTCGCTTGTCTTCGTGTCTTCCTCGTTGTGAATGTTGCGTGTTTTTTCGTTGCGCTGTTTCATAACCGTGAAACCTTACCAACTCGTCCAACTATCAGTGCTACTGTCCAAAGTGTAAGCCATCCGGCGAGGCTACATTACCGTCCTCTTTAGTAGATCACGCGAACGCCACAAAGACTAAGTGAACGCACGCCTGCACCCACGCTTCCGAGGAACGCGGCTTTATTATTTTAGTCGCAGGAATACCGAACAGGAGGAGTGAAAGAGAAGCTTGCGCGATGACGTGGTAATTGCGCCTTTTTAAGGCGAAAGGCTTACATTTGTCATAAGCATTAAGCTTCCGGCTTATCGTGACACCAGCAATCGCTGAAACTTGTGAGGTCGTTGTGACGTCATCAGGGCGTCGTTATGGTGTGGCATGACGTGACTTAAGATGATCGCATCCCACCCTTGCTTCGTCAAAAGTCGGCCGATCCCTTAAGCAGGAGTAAACTACGTTAGCTGCAGAAATCATTCGGGGTAAGGTAAGGGGTAGTTACCACAGTCTATATAAAAAAAAAGAAAACTTAGAAGATGGCTTTCATCTTCATCTGTATGAGGCGCGTGACTCACTGGAACGGTCAGTACGACATGAAGGGACAGATCGTCCATCATTCAAATAGACATGAACACACATGAACGGCAGTCGAGGCGTAAGCAGTCGCTCCTCGACGGCGTTCAGCTTCAGTACACCTTAGGGCATCCGAGATACACGTAACCGTTCGCTGTGCTGAAGCTAGGTAGCTTACCACAGACAGTGTCCTTGCATTTACCGCAATCTGGTATCCCAGCTCGATTGCCGAGACCCGGATGGTACTCGCTAATCACGCCGAAAGCCTTGCCGCGCTGATTGTCCGAGCGCCTGCACGACAGCGAGGACACCTGATTGTCGAGGCAGAGACGATCGCAAACCTCGTCTGTTATGTGCTGCACACATTCATGGTTGAAGCTCCCACTGATGTTAACGATACAACTGCGAATGTAAACTGTAATGTTCTACGATGCATATGTAGTGCGACTTTTAGATGCGAAGCTCTTACGGCGGGGGCTTTGTCCCTCCCTCCCGCGGCTTCCATAGCCCCACTGCGCATGCGCGTCCCCTCCCCCTCTCTCTCCTCTCCTACGCTCCCCCTCTCGCGCGCCTCATTCTTTCTTGCGCAACGCCGCGATGAGCGTATATGCGAGCACGCAATAGTTTTCAATAGAGCAACCGTGACACTTCGTCGCGAACATGTTGGTGCTCCCGTCGCCACGCGACAGCGCGACGGAGCCCGTTTTTCGCTGTCGCTCGTCGCAGTCGCTCAAAAGCCGTGTGCACGCGGTTGGGCCTTCATGACCGCTCTGCGGCACATGTTTTCACGGTCATAAAGCACGATCTGTTTCCGATCGCCTGCGCGTGCAACATCATGTATGAGTAAAACATGTCGCTGGGCGAGTTCGTTGAAATTGGCGGGGTACATTTTAGCGCAAACTATGAAAGAAAGGCACGAGTAAAATGTAGGAGAAAGCAGACCTTTCTGCCCCCTACTTTTCTCCTTTCTTCTACTTCTTATTCATGCATTTCTTTTTTGCACTAAGATGTAACAATTCAACACCATGCATGCTAATATAACTAGTAAGCGTATGTTTGCTGCAGTACATGCAGTCGTAGGAATCTACGAACCTCACTTGCAAACGTTTAGAGGTTCGTAAATTTGTCAGCGCTGTCATAGTCAAACGTTGTCATAACTGTCAATGTTTCGCTTGGAGGGAAAGATTTTAATTTTTCAGAACCCTGCATATTTGTAGACGTTCCGACGAGGTATTTCAGCAATAATATAAGTGAAGTCATCGCATAATGCGTGCGTACTTCCGCATTTCACGATCGCATTCTATATATTCTCAACCAGTAGCTATCGGTATATCATATTATGCACTATCCAAACCAGCGAATTGTATATTGGTCGTAGTCAATAAAGCTTTCTTTTAAAAAAAAAACCACCCTGTACATGCATGTCCATGGCTGACTGCCTTGGTGCAAGGGAGTCATCTATTTCATGCAGGAGCGCCAACCAGAGTATTGTGATTATCATTAGGAAAAAAAAAGGTGATCATCGGCTGCCACAAAGAGAGTCAGGTAGACATGACTCTCTTTTTTTAAGAGTGTACTGGACCCTTCGTCGTTTCATGCTGACTTAAAATTTCGTTGTTGCAACCGCGTTTCTTTTCGCAGCTGGCTAAAACATGGCAGCATGCGACGACAAAACAACTGGTGATCAGCAGCGAGCTGTAACGCGCTAGTGAGACTTTGATTTAGACTGATCTATCAATCGATGTTTCGGGGAAATTATTTTAAACCTATTCGCTAATTTCCAAGTAAAATAAGACCCCCGATTTCCATCACACAGCTGTATTCGTTGGCTTTTGCGCAGATACTGTTATTAAATCTCATATTTACTGTAACCTTAAATTTCATTGTGTATATTTACTGCCGCGTTTTGTTTCGCTTTTACTGCCACATGGGTTGTGCCAGCTCGGACCTGGGAACGTATTATGAATTGCTGGCGCAGCAGCGCACACAAGACGGAAAAAAGATATAGCAAGGAGGGAGCCAGCGGCGCTATGCGGCGCCCGCGGGGAGCGCTTGCGCGCTATTGGTTCTTTTTTTGACGTCACGTGGCTGGGCACGCGCGGGCGTATTCAAACGCGCGCTCGACCTGTGCCACGCCGCAGATGCGCGTGAAACATGTGAGACAAATAATACGGCATACATCGCCGACAGGGAAAACCCGAAATCCTAAAGCGCGTTCAAAATCTTTGCCACGTCAGCTTGATGATTAGGGAATCACGGAGATTTCGTCATGTTCGTGTTCACTTGCTGTTTCTAGCACACACACGAGATAAAAACAACACCGACGAATACAGGCGCTAACTTCTAACAGATTTATTTTCAAAGCGTCGCGCTCATATATATGGGACTGGTGAAAAGCCCGCACGACGGCATTTTTCACATTTCACGTCGGAAACGATGAAAACTGCAAAGTGAAAGCCGACTAAACAGGAAAAGATTAAGAGAAGATATTTACTGCCCTTTCCGCCATGTCGTTCATGAATTGTGATTAAGATAATTGATTTCTTCCTTTGTTAGACCTACTGATGTTGGACTTACACACGTGTCCCCCATTTAGCGATATTCACATCTTGTATTACCTCGCGTGTCATTTGCTTGGCGCTCCCTTGCCACGATGTAGCATTGCGAATACTTGGGCATTGCACCCACATTTTTCCAGTGGAGGCTACGATGGCCCTCACCGCGCCATTTCGCACATTGTTGGCATGCTCCCGCAAGCTGTCGTTCATACATTGACCAGTCTGGCCGGCGTTTGCTTCCACCCGAACCTTAGCGGTGGCGCATGCACCACATTGGTGGCGCACTCAACAAAGCTTTGTCTGTTATTTGTCGTACACCCACCTTCCTTGGTTTTCCGGTATCTGGCTTTGCACAGACGGCATAGTCTGTTTGGCGCTGTGAACATGACCGTGACGTTAGCGGTGCTTCCATTCTTCTTAAGCCGGCCTGTGTATACACCGTGTACATATGATGCCACAGCCTACTTTTCTTTCTTTCCCCCCTCCTTTTGTGGCACTTTTGTCAGCGGATTCAGGCGGCCACGTGTGAAGGTTTTAATACCTTCGGCCACTGAAGTGCTCACCGGCTGTGGGTACTCAGCATTTTTCAAGCGCTCTGCCTGAGCACGAAACTGCTCTGACAGTTGTGACAGAAGGAGCGGCGAAGCGCGTTCGTTATAGTTAGCTTCTCAATACTCCTCTTTACGAGCTTAGAGTGAGCCCACGAAAACGGCAGAAGTGGCTTATTGTCTCTATGCTCGTACGACCAACACTCATGGTTACCTGTTAAACGCATGCGTATGATATCTGAGGCTGTTGATTCCCGGTGTTTCTGGGGTGATAAGAAACGTATGAAGGCACTTTGTAAAAGCAACTAGTAGCTGAGACACGTCACTATCAAATCTGGTTGTATCCAGTAAAACAATCCAATAGTCAACATACCGGTACACTTTCTTGACATTTGAATTGATAAGTTGCCTTCCGAATTTTCTGTTTACGCGGGCAAGATACAGACCGCTAAGAATGGGCGCAATGCATGAACCAATGCGAATTCCTTATTTTTGAAGAAACAATATTTCCATCAGTATCAAAAGTATGGCGCGGAAAAAGAAAGAAAGAAACTCACGAAACCCTTGCAACTATACGCCGAGGGTATTCATCAGTTTCAATTCATCACGAACGTCCATGCATTCTTAAAAGCACGAAAGCAGCTCATTATGGGTAAAGAATAATACACATCTTTGACGTCGATCAAGAAAGCACGCAAGTTATTGCAAGACTCAGACTGACGATAACTGATGACTTGCTAAGAATTCTTCGTCAAAAACAGATCATCTATGCTCAGTAACTTCAACTTGTCTTGAATGTAAAGGCCAACAGACTTTTGCCATGTACCTGATTCTGACACGATGATATGCAACGGCCATTCTGACTTATGGGTCTTCACCTAAAAGAACAGTTTAAAAACCAATGCTCTTTTACTGACGATATCACGAGCGAGTTTGCTGTGGTTTAGCTTTTGACATAATATTTTGCTTCGCTCTTTACTTTCTTCAGTGAAACATCATTTTTACTTAAGAATGCACATCCAATAGCTACACTGGCAACCGCAGGTGGCCGAAATTTCCGAAGTGCTCCACTATGGCGTCTCTCATTTTGATATAATCATCAACATTTATTGACCCTTAAAGGCCATTTTCAGGCTATTACATGAGGGGGGACAAAAGCATCAATAAGAGCATGGTCATTATTATGCAATGCTAGTAAAAAAAAAGAAAAAAAATGCTTGCAAATTACGAAATACATGATTTTAGTTTCAAAAGCGAAGAAGACAGTGCAATAGGTAGAACAAGTGGTATAAAGGCCGTTACAAAAAGAATAGTACATGAAATAACACTGTAATGATGGCAGAGTATGGTGATCGTAGTCTTGGGACGTTAAACCGCAGATGTTAATATTATTAATAGCTGCATAGGCCTTCACTTTTAAATTCTCATGCGGACGAACCACAAACCTGCCTTCATTGTCTGCAGGAAGGACTGCTAGGCTATTATCCCGAAGAAAATTTTTGACTGAGGAGCTTTGCCCGCGATACCGCATCAACGCCTGCTGAGAACACCTTCAAACATCACTGCCTTCCGCACACATGGAAACAACTCTGACTAATGTTAACAATGCTCGAGCAGAAAATCTAGGTTCCATTCCAAGTTTGGGTCCCTTCTCCAGGGTGTTGCTCGGGTCTTTCACGAATCCCACATATATGAGTGTGACTAATAATCAAGGAGGTTAAAATAATATTTGCTGGAGTGGAGGAGGCGCCCCTCAGCTGAAGCCGCGTGCCGCCATCTTGCCATAGGCAGAAAGCGCGCCTTCCGCAACGCATGTTGCAGCGGCCGCATAGATGTTCTAGCTGTTCTCTTGCGTGGTGGCGTCCGGACGTTGTTGGATACATTGTGTGTTGCGTACGGCTGTATAAATCGAGCGAAAAGGTACTCTGGGATGAAGTTTCAGTTGTAAGCAGAACATTTCGAGCTCGATGAAAACTTCTCTACTCTATATGCCGGAACATATGCTGACAGCCCGCAATCTGTCTCTAATTTCACATCTGACGGTCATTTTTTTTCCTAACCGGTTTCGTAAGGACGCAAATGTTCGAAGAACGTCGGGGCAGGCTGTTTGACGGGAAATCTGGAAGCCAAAAGACGGCGATCGCATATGTTAGAGGCACTTTTCGCGAAATTGTTTCGACCGGACTAGGCTGCGACCTGGGAGTTCTTCGACTAGCTGTGCTTGACGCATTTGTAAAACACTTGCAAAACCCAGTGATACACATTCTTGTGCTTGTTGATACCACTGGTGCGGAGTGCGAATAGGAAAATAACGCACCGCTTGCTATTCATTGAAATTATATAAATAGGCGAGATTTCGTTATCGGTTGCCCTGTTCGTGCTATAAAAGGGTATCTCGCAACTACGAGGTTAAGTAACGTCATTTGGACAATATACAAGGACCTGTTTTTTCTTACATTCGTGCATTTTTTCGTTATATTTGTATTTGCTTTATGCAGTGCAGCGATCGAGTAAAACCAGCAGGTCTGAACTGCCCATGTAACACAAAACCTCTAAAAGACGTCTCGAAACGGCCACGAACGGCTATAGACGTCTTGGTTTACGAGAAGATCAAGAATAGACATTTTCGCAAAATAAAGCACTTGCATCTCAAATATGCCTGCGTACTGTTTATTACCGTTTTCAACAGCTACGACATAGCCAGAGTGTATTCTGCCAAAGAAGTCCACAACGTCTACTTTGAGACATTTTTAGACATTGTGGGGGAAAGTGCGCGCGCAACGACTATTTAAATGATTCTTCAAATGTTTTGTCCACGAGCGCAAAGACGCCAAAACGGCATGTCTAAAGAGCGGTGACTGTCGCTTTAGTGAAAGAAGAGACGCAGAAAACAAAGCCCTCAAAATAATTGGTATCGCTCCGCAACGCGGGTTTCTATCAGCAGTTTGGTAAGTATATTCTTTTCAAGCCAAGGCGGCTAAGGCCGCGCAACGCTCGCGCAACAGCGAACGACAGAAGCAAACGCAAGCAAGCCAGGCAAGCATGCTACTGATGCTACGCAGTCGGAGCAGTCGGAGGCTCGAAGCGGGTTTTGCGGTTTTGCCGAAGCGCGCATGTTTAAACCTGCATTCAAGAACATCTTTTCATTCGGCGCTCTACCTTGACTCAATGTCGATGGCAGATACACCTATTGGCAGGAATATTCACTAAATATTGAGCAACAGACGGGATTATTTTGTGAGAATTTTGTGTCTTTTCTGTTGAATGGTAACGCTGTGCTCAGCTCGGTCAAGTGAAGGGTGAGGCTTGTTTCAGAATACTTGTTCCTTCCTCCCCCTTTCCCCTCTTCAGTTCGCGGCGGCTCGATCGGCAGCAGAGCTAGGCTGGCTAGGCGACGGCCGGTGGTGATTTGCGTTTTGTGTAGCGTTGTCAGCTTTTGTTTGTGAACGGATGAACGGATTACGGGCTGTTTGGCATCAAGTAACGGTGATCATACTGTCTGTCGCATATTTTCCATCAGTGTTTGGTGAAACAAGCTTTACTGCGCTTTTTGCGACGGTACGTTCGTCGGTACGTTCGTTTCAAGAAGCGATTGTTCTGCTCATCACCTTCGTTGCAGCCAAACAACTAAGAACGTGTGCACGTTCGGATAGAGTGCTTTTTTCGGTAAGTGCACCTGACCTTTCGTCGTTTTTACTGAAAGGTTTTAGCATTGTGATTAAACTGTGCACAGTTCTTTGCTAAGTTGAACCGCGTGGTCGAACGCGAAACTATAGTATACGCGCCGGTGCGAATCGTAAGCCAGACTGACTCGCCCTGTTTTGAGTAATTATGTTTTGCGCGTTACAGCTCGTGGCTCCACGCACGCACGCTAGTGACAGGCCGATATAGTTTAGGCAAGCATGCTTACAACTACGCCGGCCTGTCGCTGACAAAGTGCAAAGCTTCTACCGTAGGCGCCTCGCCTGTAGGTGCGGTTATGATTGATTGTCGTTTCTTAATACATGACAGCATTTTATCATATCTGTAATTGGAAATGTTTCTTTAGAGTGACTTGATGATCTGTTTATTGTTGTAAATCCTGCGTAGCTTCCTTGCTTTCTCTGTATGCAGCTTTTATTCACTGCTGTTTGTGCAAGATATTGGGCCTGAGACCACGCCAGCTAATGCGGAAGCCAGTGCAGTTTCTTTGACGAGACTTGGAGTGCATTCATGCAGAATTTTATTTACATCGCTGCCGTGCCACTCAGCTTCACCTTGTGCGGTCACCTTCCGACGTGTTTTGTGCCACATTTGGTTGTGCTTTATTCATTAATAAAGCTGATTTGACAACATCATGGGATAATTTATTGTTGCTGAGAAGCGCGATTATTTATTTGCGCGCCATCCGCTAAACGTCATTTATGTAGTACAGTATACGTGTTGATCCCCTGCGTACGTGTTCAAATTTATTATAAACCGATGTCTTTTACATGAAAATTGGATATGTATGGTGTGCTGAAGTAGCCAATAATTCGCGCGGCATATATGAGCGATCGCAACAACTTGATTCGGTCCGCAATAAACGCGAGTAAACTCAGCGTCGAAAACTTATATATGTAACAGTGGGGACATGCGTGGGTGAACAGGTGTGTACGTATGTTAGTGATCTTGCTTGATTGTTTGGTCACTTGCTCGACGACTGACATAGGAAGTGTGAGAGAAACAGGAAACTGCTCTCGCGGGAGCTCTTTCGGTCCCTTGAATCTCTATCTTCCTATGGTAGCCGTCAGGCTGCCGACCAAACATCTGCAAAGACAGTTATATTAGTTTATTTTATATTTCGAAAGTCCAAAATTTCGAAAACGGCGAAAAAACAAGAACGTCTATAAAACGTCTTATCTTGGTCTTTTCAAAACGTCTTCTAAAGACGTCAACTAGCGGGACATTAGCACAGCTATCAGACGTCGGATAGACGTCTACGGCTACGGGAATATCTTGACCAAGACGTCTATTAGCCCTTTTTAATAGCCGTTCAAGACGTCTTTTAGACGGGAAATAGCTTCTTTTGTGTTACATGGGTGTGCAGTGCTCTTTCCAGCTGCAAATAAAGCGACCTAATTCCGATCGCCCAGGGGTACTCCGGCCGTTAGATGCGTTCAAATTGAAAAAAAGTTGAAGATGTGACGAAGAAATGCTTCTTTTCCAAGAAGAGATAAAACAGCTCAAGATGAAAATTCTGCAGCAGAAAAATTGCACACTAACCAAAAAGAGCGAGGTTCGATTCTCAAGCGATAATAAAGGAGATCAAAGATCAAAAGCTCATGTCTGAGTAGGGCAGGGCGATGTTCACTGCAGCCTTCCCCCATACATACAGCAACCCCTAGGGCACGAAAAGACCGGAAAGGCACGTATTCCATCCAAGCTGCGGGCGTTTGCGTTAACGCTGCACTTCTATTCTCCATCAGCTTACGAGTATGTACGTACGAAGTTTAATCGCGCACTGTCAGTGTCAGCAGAGCGCTCTGTACGAGAACGGTGTACAGAATTCCATCAAAGGAAATGCTGGCTTCACAGATGAGTCACTGTCTCGAAAAAGCTAGCCCAATGCCGCACAAAAACTCTACTGTACTTTGATTGTTGATGACAAATGAGAAAACAAGTTGAGATTGTGGGCGACTAAACGGTTAGATATGCGGACTTTGGGACTGGAATACATGATGACAGACTATGCTCGTTGGCTTAAACTTGACTTATGCCACTTGGGCGTTTTTAATTGATTCATTGACAGGGTAAGAGAGAGCGGCCGAGCCTACGAAATAGTATCGAAAAAGCTGTATCTATTGAAATAGTGTCGACTGCAAGCTAAATGCCCTTGAAGCACGTCCATGCAAAGCCAAAACTATTCTTTTTGGAGATTTTGAGCTTGTCTTGAGAAAAGAGATGGCTTTCAAGCCTTGACGAATATATATCCTTCTCGATGAGCATATCGAGTGTGGTGCTTTGGACCCACATTTATATTCCGCTCAAAGAAAGTGGCCGAACTCCATATATGCATAAGACTCCGTCACATGACGAACGAAATAAACAGGAAAATGAATGGCGAGAAGTGAGGTCTGCTCTTGCGAGGATAATTATTAAAAAAAAAACCGTGATACAGGCCCTTCGGTGGATGCTTGCAAGGAAAACGCCGAAAGAAACAATAAAACTGACCGCATTCTTATCTGCGATTTCGCTTCTTATTCTTGACAACTTCTCCCTTAATGCTCGCCATTATAACCATTAAAAACCACGGCGGAAAGACGCGGTCAGCGCGGCGGGCGCGCTTTGGCTCCCGTTTCCTGCCTATGGCAAGATGGCCGCCGCGCGCGCGGCGCGGCTTCACTGCGGCCCATTGGTAAGTATAGGCGGCCTCCACTCCAGCAAGTTTTATTTAAACCTCCTTGCTAATAATTCTGTTGGAAGTTAGCGCCTGTATTCGTCAGTGTTACTTGTTTTTGTCTCCTGTATGCGCTAGAAACAGCAATAGAACAGCAACATGCCCAAACCTACGTCATTAAACTAATCATTAAGCTAACAGGGCAAAGACTTTGGACACACTTTCGGATTTCCGGTTTCCCTGTCGCCGATCCATGCCGCATTAATTGTCTCACGTGTTACTCGTGCGCGTCGCCGTCCGTGCACAGGTGGACGAGGAGGCACTTCACGTTGAGAGTCGGAACCACTTTGCTGATCGCAACTATCACCCTATTGAAAACCACTCACACGCGCCCTCGATGCGCGGATCTGCGGCATGGAGGGGGGCGAGCGTGCGTTCGAAAACGCACGTGGGCTCAGTCACGTGACCTAAAAAGAAGAAACAATAGCGAGCAAGAGCTCCCGGCGGCCACCATTGGCTTCCTCCTCGTTCTCTCTTTTTTTCTTACTCGCGTGCGCTGCGGCGCCAGCAATTCATATACGCGACCCGGGAGTGCAGCTCGCGCTCTTGGATCAAGTCCTGCGGGCGGCCAAGGCCAGTGGAACCCTGGACGTAAGACTCCAGTCATAGAGGATCTAGGATCCCTCTTTCCTTTGAATAAAGTTTCACTCGCTCTCTTTCTCACTCTCACAGGGCTCTGTTGGAACCTGCGTCTGATCTTCCACACTCCGTCACGAAAAACGTCCATAATTAGCAAGCCTTCCGTCTTATTTGTAAGGCAGTTGTTAACCTTTAAGGCGTCGTTATTAGGCTAAATAGAGACTTTAAGATTTAATATTCTAATTCCCATTTTATAGTTCAGTGCTTCTGTCACTGATGTCTTTTCCTGATTTTCCAAAATGGTGTTGGTGTGAACCTTAGTCTCCTATTTTACAAACAAAAGATTGGGAAACTTGTGCCACTCTTGTCAGTAAAACGAGTGACCTTACTTGAGAACCTTCCTAGAGTTGGCTCTATTCGCAGTTCCTGTGGCAGCCCGACCCGCCCTTTCCTTGAGCGGCCACAAGTGGGAAGGCCGCAACATAATTCAAGGACAGCTTAGCACACTAACGTAGTTAGAGTGGTTAGAGTGCCCTAGAACAGGGGGAGTGTCCAAAGCGGCGGCTCCCGCGTGGGCCTTTTGCGGTGAGCTCTCGCACCGCGTCGATGCTGCGCCGTACACGTGGGCCTTCCGCGCTCTTGAAAGCGCGCGTAATGCGAGGGGCGTCTGCTACGCGCTGTATTTTCTTGCGCTGAGTTTCCACAGAGGGCACTTGAAGTGTACCTAATGTTTATAATGCGCTGCGGAATGGAGCTTATCCATCTTTAAGCGTTGTGTTAGTGCTGGGGCAACAACGAAACGCAAAACAATGACGTGTGAAACGGCATCAGCGTGGCTTAGATCCGGTGATGGAGTTCGAGAACGTTGGTGCGTGCTTAAAAACGCGCAAAACGAACACGCACAAGGAAAGAATGAAAATCTTATTCTCACAGGTAATCTAAAATAGCATCACGCATGCAAGAATTAAGAGTAATAAAGAAAAAGTAAATTGCGTGCGCAGTCAGCTGAAATATTTAAGCGCAGTGAACGCTTCACACTACGAGCTTTTTACTCATGGTCGCCAGTGGTTTACTAGCCTTATGCACACCACTTTATTCGAAAATTTGTTAGCCTCCCCTAGCACTTTATTATGGACAAAGCACACCAGGAAGACGTAAGGGAAACGAAACAATGAGCAGAGACGGCCATACGACCGCAACGCTTTTGGCTAATTTTTGCTTTGGAGGTAGTGTACAACATGGCTCACCGTGCGCAAGCACATGAACGAAAAGCAATGCCAGGTATATATATATATATATATATATATATATATATATATATATATATATATATATATATATATAGACTAGATGTTTCGGAGGCAGCTCTGGTCACTCATGCGGCGGTCTTGTTTCTGTCTACAGGGATCGCTGAACGTCAGTATGAAACGTTCGCATTCTCAACTTCAGATGTTTTCACGGTTCTCGGAGGTTACAGTTCGCGCGGTTCAGAGTCTACAAAAATATTAGTAAAAGTATTTAGCTAAAATGCAATTGTTTCACGGCGATTGAGTGCGCGTCAACAGAGCACCCGACCGCAATTTCAAATATACAAAATCCCTGTTTCACAACGCACAAACGCGTTCTCTGTGCGATGAGTCGCTGCAGTATTATGTTTCAGTGACGCAGTATGAAACATTGGCCAAATTCGCGCAATTTTGGCTAGTAGCGTTGAAATATCAGGCGCGTAGCAGACGCTCGCCGCATTGGCACAGCTTCTGCCGCGGAGAAAGTCCACCGGTCCGGCACGGCAGCGCCGCGGCGCCGGAGTTCACCGCAAAAGGCCCGCGCGGCTCCCATGTATTCGCGTGGCGCTTTGGACACTCCCCTTATTCTAGGTCACTCTAACGCAGTGCAGCTCGTAATACTTTGAACAATTTTACTTATTTGCGGTCACGGCGGCCGCAGTTCTGATGCCACGAAGTGCAATGAACACATGTGTCCTTAGATATTGCATGCACGTTACAGAAGCCTACTTGGTCAAATCTAATCCGGAGTCTACTACGATGACGACCCTCATAATAACGTCGTGGTTTCGATTCCTCTTCAACCCCCAGCAACTGTTATTAGTTAACTGCTCACTTTTGTGCGAAGCACAACCCGTAACGCTTCCAATGAGACTCCAGTGTTTGGTTGGCTTGCGCTCTCCCCTAGTATACGCCTAGTGCGCGCCGACCGAAGCGCCATAGGCGGCGAACTCAATCATTGCTCTCGGGAAAGCAAGCAGAAGGCCGCCGTGGTTTGCTACGTCGCTGTACGTATGTTTCCGCGTTTTTCGCGTTTCCGTAGTGAAATAAGCAACGTTCGTCGTATGTGTGGTGGCCGAAACTTCAAGAGATGTCGAATAACAATCGCTGTGGAGTGGAGG